>NW_027186296.1:102001704-102015357 GCF_028583685.1 Petaurus breviceps papuanus
CACACACCCCACATCCCCCCGCGCCGACTGCACCCCCCCCCCCCACCCCCCCACCCCCACCCACCCACACACCCCCCCCCACCCCCACACACAACAAACAATGTAACCTGGGGAGAAATTTTTACCCCAATTTCCCCCCAAAAGAAAAAAAAAAAAAAAAAAAAGAAGTGGATGGTTTGGGGCATTGTAATGTATTTCAAAACTCACTGATCTTGGAGTCGAGAGAGGCCTGAGTTTAAATTTCCCTTTATATAAACTCTGTGGCCATAGATAAATCCTTTAACTTCTCCCCACCTCAGTTTCCCCATCTTTAAAAGAGGGATAATAATAGCACCTAATTCACAGGGTTGTTGTGAGGTTCAAAGGAGGTAACATATGGAAAGAACCTTAAGGAGAGATAGAAAACATTTGTAATAATTAATGATACTCTGCTGATGATGCGCCTATGACACATATCTCTAAATTGTGAATTAATTACATTGAGCTACCATTAATAGTGGAACATTTTACAAAAACAAAGGAAAATGACTTTTGTCCTTTCACTTGACCCTTGCCTTGCTTCCATCAAAATGTAATTGTAGGAAATTTCCTCCCAAACCCAGGTTCCTTTCTACTCCTATTTGTGGTAGGTGCTTCCACTTAGGCAAAACCAACAGTAAATAAATATCATGCCTAGAAAACTCTCAGATAGCTTCATGCATGAGCTTAGGAGGGCCTATTCTGAGGTCACATTTTGTAGGGGATTCTGGTTTTGTTACTAAAAAAAAATAACTGCCAATAACCAGTGCCCCAGTTTATTTTTTGCCAAATATTTGCATGTTGCTGCATAGCTATGTATTACAAGGAAGTTGATATGACCATAGCCCTGTTATTTTAATATACAAATCATGGACTCACTTAAGTATTTATTGAGCACTTACAGTGCACATAATATTAGGAAGCCAGAGGCAGCATGGTAGAGGAAAAGCACAAAACTTGCAGTGGAAATTCAAGTCATTGTAGTCAACTGATGTTTCTTATATGGCTATTACATGCAAGATGTTGGGCCATGTGCCGGGCATACAAAGACAAAATCAAAATAGTCTTTGCTTTCCAAAAAGTTAAGTTCTATTGGAAAGACTTGCTCTGCCAAGTATTAGTTATGTGACCTTGGGCAAGTTAGTTAACCTCTCTTAGCTGTATAATAACTCTTGCTCTATCCACTTCAATGAACTGGCTTCAAGGAGAGGATTGTGCAAAACTCTATAATTATAAGGTTATTATCAGCAGATTGAGAGCCTAGAAGGAACAGCTCTTGGTGGACAACAAAGGATTCTGATAGTCACTCTAGAGGGTCAGGGTATAGGGAATGCATATGATCCAACACATTCTGGTCATCTGATGGCCAGTCCCTTAGCCTATCAGCAGGTACAAGGAGATCTGGTGAAAATATGAGGCACCATTGATAGTGAGTGGTGAAAGGAACTCCCACCTCTTTTCCACCCCCCTGGGCAGTGAGAATACATGGACAAAACAGCTCTGTCAGTAGCACAGAACTCCCGATTGCAATCTCCTCATCTTCTATATAAAGGCTAGTACAAAGAAACTTGACTTCTGGTCTCTGCCTCTAACTGGCTGGTTGACATTGGACTACTAACTTTAAGTCACTGAGCCTCAGTTTTCTTATCTGTAAAATGATAGTGTTGAACTAGGTGATCCATATCAACACCCTGCTCCCACCATATACACAACACAACACAGCCCCCCTCCCCCTAAAAAAACTTTAGTGGCTCTCTATTGACTCTAAGACACTCAGCCTGCCATTTAAAATCCTCTTTAATCTGGTTCCCATTCTATCTTTTTTTTGCCTTTTTTTTGGGGGGGGGAGGGCAATTGGGGTTAAGTGACTTGCCCAAGGTCACAGGGCTAGTATGTGTTAAGTGTCTGAGGTCAGATTTGAACTCAGGTCCTCCTGACTTCAGGGCTGGTGCTCTATTCACTGTGCCACCTAGCTGCCCCTGCCAAATGCTTTTAATGAGGATGAATATAGCATTAAGGTCAGCTACCATACTGATTCTTTCACTTGAAAAGGCTACAAGTCAAGACCAAAGTGGTGCATGATTTTCTATTTGCAGATGATGGTGCACTCAATGCAGCCTCTGAAGCTGAGATGCAACAAAGTATGGATTAATTCTCTGCTACTTGGGCTAAATTTGGCCTAACAATTAACACCAAGAAAATACAGGTGCTCCATCAGCCACCACCACACCATCCATATGTGGAACCATCAGTTACAGCAAATGGAGAAGTTTTGGATGTTGTGGATAAGTTCACTTACCTTGGTAGGATATTTTCCAGGGAGGTATCCATTGATGACGAGGTTGTTGCATGCATTGCCAGAGTTAGCTCAGTGTTTGGGAGGCTCTGAAGAAAAGTGTGGGAGAGAAGAGGTATTAGACTGACTACCAAACTGAAGGTCTACAGAGCTGTTGTTCTGACCTCACTGTTGGATGCCTGTGAAACCTGGACCGCCTGGCAGCACTATGCCAGGAAACTGAATCGCTTCCATTTGAATTGTCTTAGGGAGATTCTGAAGATCATCTGGTAGGATAAGGTACCAGACACTGAGGTCTTTACTTGAACCAAACTGCCAAGCATTCAAACTCTGCTTCAGAAAGCGTAACTCCAATGGGCTGGCCATGTTGTTTGAATGCAAAACATACACTTGACAAAAAGACTGTTTTATGGAGAACACATACAGGGCAAGTGTTCACATGGTAGTCAGAAGAAGTGATACAAGGACACCCTTAATTGTGTGACCTGGGGGACACTGGCACAGGACTTCTAAGCATGGTGTGCCCCTCTCAGAGACAGTGCTGTGCTCTATGCGCAAAGCATAATTGAAACAACTCAAAGGAAATGCAAGATGCAGAAATTTAGAGTATTCACCCCAAATATTCACACAGACTATTTGTGCCTGACCTGTGGTGGAACCTTCCAAACTCATATTGGCCCAATCAGCCATAGCTGTACACAATGAAACTTGACTCTAGCATAGTAATGTCATTTTGATCCTCTTCAAGAACAAAGGACAATAACCATTACCAACCAACCAAATTCCTTGGAAAGTTGGATGAGGTAGATTAAAGAGAATGTTAATACTATCTATAATCATCAATCTTGTCCTTCAGAGGCTGTCTTGAATTGAGGACTTTGGGAAAAGGGAAGAACTTTGGATATCCCCAAATCATCGGTTATTAATAATCATTTCTCTCACTTCCAAGAAGTATGTAAGCTTCCTGAAGGCAAGGATCTATTGCTATGCCTTACACATAGTAGTTGCTTAATAATTGTTTGTTGAATTGAATTGAATATAGAAGGACCCTTTCAACTCTAACAGTCTATGGCTCCATGATTCTATGGCTCCATGATTCTTTTTTTTTTTTTTGCTTTTTGGAGGGCAATTGGGGTTAAGTGACTTGCCCAAGGTCACACGGCTAGTTTTTGTGTTAAGTGTCTGAGGCCAGATTTGAACTCAGGTCCTCCTGACTCCAGGGCCGGTGCTCTATTCACTGCACCACCTAGCCACCCCAGGCTCCATGATTTTTACAGAGAAGAAATAATATTTGTTTCCCTACTCTCATCCTCCTTTGCCTCGTCCTCTCGAAATTGCAACCTAAGAGGCAGAAGTATAATAGTCATTACACATAACCATTTATATGAACTATTAGATGATATAATCCCAGAAGGGAAATAGCTATTTTTGAGAAGAGAGTTATCTGTGTGTTTTCTACCACACAATTTAATCGAAGACCAGAGATATTTAAAGGCTGCGTAGCATCTAGGCATGCTGTTCTTCCTTATATAAGCCCTGGCCCTTGACTATAAAAGGTATTGCAAGACTCTCATTGAAGTAATGGTCTCTGCTAATGTAGACCATCTTATCCTCTTTCGAAGAGGGCAACAAATGTGGTCGTTAAGTATCCTGCTTGTTCTTTGTGTCCCGTTCATCCAGACTCAATACCTGTACTCGGCACTGCAGCCACTTAATTATTCTGTTCTGCATTATGTCACCATAGCCCTGCAGATTGGAGACAAGAGAGGATTATCCTGCTTTATGGGAATTCTGGACTCTTTCTAGATTCAAAAAAATCCTTCCCCCCCCTTTTTTTTTTGGTATGGCATTTAAATTCCTTTATAAAAATTAATATTTTATTTTTCCCCATTAACATGTAAAAACAATTTTTAACATTTGCTTTTTAAAAAAAAATTGAGTTCCAAATTCTCTCCCTTCCTTCATCCTTTACTCCTTCATTTAGAAGGCAAGCAATTTGATATAGGCTATACACGTATGATCGTGCATGTAAAGCATATTTCCATATTATAAACTCAACAAATCTTTGATATCTTGGTAACAATTACAAAGAGGTATGAAGTTTGCATCTTTGAAACTAACTTGGGTGAAGAGTTGATAACAATGAAGCAGTGAACAAGATGCAGGAAGAAGAAGGAAGAAAGCATCGCTAGCTAAGACCATAAAAGCCTTAAAAGGGAATGTTATGATATGTCTTTCAATCAATCAATAAACAAATGTTTGTTTAGCATCTCCTCCTTGTAGATGATTATTTTAGGTGATGTGTGTGTGTGTGGGGGGGGGTGAATAATACATAGGCTCTATGATTAAGGTACTCATCATCTCATAAGGAAGATATGACTTGTGTAGGTAAAGACTTGCCTAACAATGGAGGCTATGAGAATAGTGAGAATGGGGAAGAGTACCAGACAGAGTCAGAAGACCTGGTTCCTTGACCTCATACTACAATTGTCCAGCTATGTGACCTTGAGCAAGTCTCTTTGTCTTTCTTGCACTTGGTTTCCTCATTTTGAAAAAGAGGAAGATGGATTATTGGAAGTATCAAATTCACAGAAGTATTCAAATTATAATGTAATTAGGATAGGTTTGATAAAATAAATAAAAATGCAACATAACATAGGTAATATTAGTTTGTATTTTTCTAAGCTAATATGTGGCCTAAAGGAATTTATTTTTATTTGAGTTTGACAATACTAGACTAATTTCAAGCCCCCTTTTGCCTCAGAAATCCTATGATTAATTATTAATCATTAAATGATTAAAGGTGGCACAGTGAATAGAGCACTGGCCCTGTAGTCAGGAGGACCTGAGTTCAAATACAGCCTCAGACACTTGACACATTTACTAGCCATGTGACTTTGGGCAAGTCACTTAACCCCAATTGCCCTCCAAAAGGCAAAAAAAAAGAAAGAAAAAGAAAGAAATCCTATGATTAACACAAGGTATCATGAGAAACAGTGTGACAGTGGGTAGGGACCAACTTCAGAGTCAAGGAGACCTGATTGTAAGTCTTACCTTAGTAAGCTGAATGATCATGGTTAAGTCATAGATAAGTTTTTATAATGGGTGTTTCTTCACACTGATGAAATCACAAGTCTAGACTAAACTATTACATGATAAATGTCAAATGAAGGGTATAAATAGTAAGTGGCATTAGAAGTCAAAAGGGTGGGTAAACAAGGATTTGGGACTGGTCGGGATGGTCTTTATGGAGAAAGTGGGCTTGACCTTGAAGAATGAATAAGATTTGGCAGAGGTCATTTTTAGGCAGAAGTGACAGTGAATCAGAATGTAGGAATCCACATGGTATGTCTGGCAGGAAATATATAAACCCATATAACCAGAACAAAAGTTTTCTGGGATATTAAAAACAGGTAATTTGGAAGAAAATCTGGGAAGAGCATTCAATTCCATGTTAAAGATTTTGGACTTTATCCTATAGGCAAATGAATCTTTTTGAGTACCTTGGCTAACAAATCCTTAGGGAATGAAAAAGGGAATGAATAAATTATTTATTTTACACTTAGAATTCATTCATTAAGTTTGGGTAATTAAGCAACAACATGACAAAAGCAAAAGCTATATCTTTACCTAATCTGTTTCTGGACGTCTTGGGAGAAGCTGGTAAAAATTTTCAGTGACTTAAAATGCTATTTTAGATCTCTCCTTAGGGACAATGGACTTAGTAGTTGAATTTTCAATGTTAGGTCTCAACTCTATGGGACCTACAAATACTCATAGAAAATGATTGTTTATTAAGGTTATTGAATAAATTAATATATGAATGAGCATTTTATTGAGGCAAACCAAAGATATGGGAAGAAATGACCAAGAACATGTAGTTATAGGTATTCTTTAAATGAAATCCAGTTATCTTATTTCATCAATTGATCAATCAATCAATCAGTCCAATCAATGAACATTCTTATGCCAGGTACCTTACTGGGAGCTAAGGATACAGAGATAAAAATGAAACGGTCTCTGCCCTCAAGGATCTTACATTCTCTTACACATATAAAGGTATATGAAATATATACAAAGTACATTTAAAGTAGTTTCTGTGGGGGAAGGCACTGATAGCTTGAAAGATCATAGGAGGTGGTATCTGAGTTCACCTTGGAAGAAAACCAGTGCACAGGGAACAGCCTTTTTCAGGGATAGAGATAAGAGACAGAATGTCATGTGAGAGACAGAATATAGACCTTCTCCTATGGTGTTTTCAGGTCAAAGGCTCAAAATTAGTAGGTTATGAGTCATAATTAGCCTTATTCCCACTTTCCCTGACTTTACTTTCTCTCTATTACTACAAAGATCAGTAACATAAACCTGGCCCCACCTCCACCCTAGCTTCTAGAGCTTTCTTCTCTGGGATGATAGCCTTTCTACTCTGTATTTACTTGGATATAGGATGCTTAGTATTCATATGTTGATTCCCCTATTAGAATGGGAACTCCTGGTTTTCTCATGTATAAATACCCATCTTATTTGGTATCTGTTAAGGTCAGAGCTGTTTTTTTAAATTGTAGATTCAAAAAAGAAAAGAATGCAGAACCAAAAAAGAATAATAAGGAAATGCAATGTGCCTTTAAAAAAAAAGGATATGAGCTTCTTGAGGGCAGACTGCTTTGCCTTCCTTCATATTTCCAACTCTTGGTATAGTTCCTGGCACATAGTAAGCACTCATTGACAAAAGAGGGAGATCATTTTGGGGGAAAAAAATCAATAGAATTTAGAATGTTTCTTTTTCTTAGAGACTTTGATTGTTCTCACATCGGACAGCAAGGAGAAATGTACTCTGAGGTCACCTTTCCATGCTCAGTGGCTTAATGCCTTTGGAGCCATTTTGACTGTTCACTTTTGGTCAAACCAATCAGCCATGCATGAACGGTTTACAGAGCAGCGTGACTTAAGGGAATGATGCCTCTTTGTTCATCAAAGTGTAATTGTTCTCCTGGTGCTTGTGGAGACCCCTGCCATGGTATATGTTGTTTATAATGCCGGAAACCTAGCTGAATGGAGGAAATAGGCACTTTTGACTCATCTAGGTCATAGATTATAGAGAAGAAAAGGACCTTCAAGATCACGTAGTTCAGACTCCCTCATTTTACAGATGTAGAAACTGAGTCAGTGGGAAGGTAAGTGAATTGCCCAAGGATTTCACAAACTTATTGATGTTAGATCTGGTACTAGAACCTATGTCTCTTGCCTCCCAATTCAATTCCCTTTTCCCTGCACCATACCTGAGTTTGTCCTCATGAGCAGGTAGAAATGGTTCTTCCCAAACTCCCCCAAAGCTTATAGTGAGAATGTTGTATGAAGGTGGGTTGTTAATTACAGTCATAAATGCCATGAAAAATGCATGTAATAAAACTAAGGCTATTATAAGGAAAAAATCCAATGAAAGATGTCCAGTATGCTGGCAAGATGGAATGCCTCCTTCCATATGTATGAGTTTTACTCAGCAAGTAATCCACAGTTTAAAGAACTTTTTTTTAATTTAATAAAGAGGTTATTTTAAACTTAGATCTGCAAAACACTCATACCTCCAGCACATGGCCTCAGTGAAATATCCCTCTACATGAAAATATAGACAGTTAGTTTTTTCTTCCAAAGTGAAACACTGCAAGGTCTTTCATTACTGGTTTATTATGCTTTCTGTATCTTTGCTCATTTTTCACCAGTATTGCATTAAGTATTGATATTGATTTCTTGTAAATGGTGCTGAAATGGATGGCTCCCAGTTTTTGTTATTGTTCTGAAGCACTTGTATGTAATTTATTATAGCTGCACATGAGCCTGCCCCTTGCTGCCTTGGCGTAAATTAAATGTGCCACGCATTGGCCCCTGCTCGTCTCAGACATTTCTCATTCGATATCAAAAATTAGTATGTAGAAAGTTTCTTTTACCTCATTTAAAGAAAAATAACAACAAGTTTGATATGACTTTAAAAGTTGATTGTTGATTTGGAGAACTTTGTAAATTCGTGGAGAAAGGGTGGGGTGGAAGCCATTCATCCTTCCTTCTTCTGCAGGGTTTCAGTATAGATCTGAGGTGGGGTGTGTATGAAGGGAGCAAAAACACTCGGCTAGGACATTGGACATCTGGTCTGGAGATCTGGCTGTCACTACTTTGTGGTAACCCTGGGCAGATCACTTTTGTCTCCAATTCAACTCAGCACCCATTTATTAAGCATCTACTGTATGCTGGACAATGTGATAGGTACTAGGGACAAAAATATAAAACCAACAATCCCTGCCTTCAAGGACTTTCATTCTATTAGGGAAAAATAGCACTCACAAACAAGTAAATATCAAATAAATACAAAGTAATTCACTGTGGGAGAAAGCACTAAGAGATGTGGGGATCAGGAAAGGCTGCTTATAGAAGGTGTCTAAGCTGAGCCTGGAAGAGAGATGTGGGTCCCAAGAGGTGGTGATGAGGAGGAGAGGCATCCTATGCATGGGGGATGGTCAGTGCAAAGGAACGATGGCATGTCTGGGAAATAACACAGATAGTGCATGAGACGGGAGAAATATGCAAGCAGCCTGGTAGCCAGGCACCCTTGACTTACCTTGTCTTCCCTTTATTTCCTTTCTTTTCCCTTCCCTTCTCTTCCCTTCTCTCATCTCTGGGTCTCCCCAACTTACCCAGGCTGGAAATGCAGAACCTCCTAAAAGGCTTGATCCCACTACTGATTAGCGAGAGTCTTAACCTTCACCATTTCTGATCCTTAGACAACTTGGTGGCCCCCATTCCCAAATTTGGTATAGACATCTGATCTGCATAACTTTCTGGAGCTCCAAACTCCCAACTTCAAGAGATCCTCCAGGCCCAGCCTGTCAGGTAGCTGGGATTAGAAGCATGCATCACCCATGTCTGGCCTCAGCTTTCTTTTCCATAAAACAAGATGGAGTTAGGCCTGGATGATCTCCAAGTCCCTTCTGGCTACAACAGTGTATGATTCTTAATTAACTAATGGAAAAGCATGAGGTGCCTATACTACAATGCATCCTTTACTTGCATCTTCCTACAAAAGGGTAGGTAAAGGAGTAATGACTCCTCAGCTGTGAAACTACCACAGTTTCTTTATACACACACATGCATGTGTATATATGTTTCTTTAAAGGTTTTTATATGTATATGTCTACATACAACATACATACACGTGGTATAAATTGTATCTTTGCTTATACATGCACACATGTGCTGTGTACATATAAAATCATGCATGTGCAGATATTTGTGAGCATATTTACTTTCTCTTTCAATATGCATTTCAAATGCATATTTCCTGTTCATTCACCTCAGATTTTATAGAGCCCTACTATATGTCTACTACCATGTCAGGTGATGCAGGGGATACCAAGAAATCTAAGTATGGTATGATAGAAAAAGTATTTACCCAAGATTCTGAAGACTCCCTTGAAGCCCCTGATCTTTTCCTAACTGGTTTTTGAATTTGCATAGATCATTTTACTTAACTGGGCATCCATTTCCTTATTTGTAAAATTAAAGAGTTGCACAAATGACCTCTAATGTCTCAGAGCTTTCTCAGACTGTAGTCTCTTCTTCCAAGGATTTTATAGAATAGTGGGTGAGACTATCATTACCCACAGGAAACAGCTGAGTAATAGTGAATGACAAGAGATGATTAAGTGTGAAAGGGAGAGGTGTGCATTCTATATCCCTATGACCCCATGATGCATCTGGTTCTCACCCCTGTCATAGCAGAAAAGTGTCTCCTTAAAGATTATATGCTCTATCCCAACCCTGGGAAGTCAAGAATTCTCTGATTTCCAAATGTTTTCCTTGAAGTTTCAGCTAAGCATTTTTATCCCTGATGTCTTCTTTGCTGTATTTGTTTGGCCTGTGCTTCAATAGAATAGATTTTTTAAAAAAAAAAGTGTTATTTCCCCTCTGTACTTTTTCCAATTAGAAAGGAAGATTTCTGTTGAGGAAAAAGAACAACATGTGAGCTTATTCAGTGCCCACGGTGCTTCAAGGGCCCGAGTTAGACTTTTCCTCATCTTGCTTTGTGTCACATCAAAATGTTCTTGGTGTACAACATGGCCCATTAATTATACTTTTATTTTTATTTATAATGGGACCCATAGGCCTTAAAATGGAGTAGATGCAAAGCCTTTGTGGAATATCAATCTTAGTTCTGCTCAATTGAATTAAACCCAATTGCTATTTGAAGGGCTCTTCTTGAGTTTTCTTTCTAAGACCTGATAACACCCCTATTCTTCCATTAACCACTATAAATAGGCCTGTTGCCTTTCATTATTTCCCTTCTAGAGGCCTGGTTAGTTGCAGCCACTGGTCTTGATGAGCTCAGCCCTTCACTTAAGGCTGAAACATTTTCCCCACAGGGAGGCTGATAATACCCTCCCCTTCCTCCCCCAATTCTTTATTAAGAAAACACCCTTGAATCCCTCCCTGTATTTGACAGGAAGAATCAAGGTGAAATATAAAGTATTTAAGTAACCGAGAGCTGTGATCATTCAGGGTACTAAACTTTGAACAAGCTGGGGACAGCATGGCAGAATGTGAAAGAAGACACAGAAGCTGGACTGGGAAGATCTGGGTTCTGATGCAAGCCTCAGTTTCTTCATTTGTAAACTGGTAATAATGGTGCTTAGTTCAATATACCTTATAGATTTTCCAGGAGGAAAGTAAGTGGAGAAGCCCTCTCTCCATATGAAGACCTGTTACATGGCACCTGGATGATTTCTTTGTTGATTTCTGTGAACAGGAGAACAGTGCCAGCTGTTGAAAATCAGAGCAAGTTGGGAAGCCAGCAGCTCTTACAGCTTTAACAAATCAGCCCTTTTAAAATCAGAAAGCTCTACAGTGTGCCAGAAAATTGGAGAGATCATTTTAGTTTAGTTCTCAGTAAATTGCATTGTGTTGGGGGAAAAAGAAAGTCATGGAAATGCAGTTCTTAAATAAAGAGCCTATGTATTATAGCCCCATGCACAGAAAACAACACATAGTAGGGTTTAGGAAATATTGAGTTGAATACTATTCACTAGGTACTAGTGTAATTGATCCAATCCACCAACTTTTTTCCACCTACTATGTGCAAAAAGGCAATGTGTGGGTTACATAGCAAGGTTGACAATGGGTTAACCAAAGACCTAATAATAGATTGGGTTCCATGGGATCACACATGACCAACCAGGAAATTGGAAATGATGGGATGATTCAATGGTCTCACTATTTGGAAGAAACAGTGAACCCTGCAGAATTAATTCTAACGTTCAATGACTTAGTGCTGGCATTGTAATGAGCAGTGACAGATTCAAATATGACCAAGATGATTTGAATTACAAACCTGGGCAATGCAAAGTGTTTTTAGGAAGCTGTGAATGCAATCATACATATGTTCTATGGCATTCTTTTTTACACAAAAAAATAGATTTGGCTTTCATCAGTTATAAAATTGGGTGCTGTTCTTGGACTAAGGCCCTCGGTGTCCTGGACAATGACCTACAATGACCAGGATAATGAAACACTGGGACCTTGGAATCACCAAATGCAAAATGTAATGGTCTTATTTCTGAAGTCCTTTAGTATGTTGCCTGAATAAAAAAGAGGCACAAATAAGAGGATGGATTTTTAACTGATATTTCTAGCATTTGATCCTTTCCAATCCTGTCCTAAATACAATTTTCAATTTTCTATTTGATTGGTTTTTCTATGGTTCATCTATATAGCTACATGTCTTTTAAAATGGCCTTTGGAAAACCGGACCAATAAAATTTTACAGACCTACATACAATTCCTTCTAGCATATACACTCAACTTTTATTATTATTATTATTATTTGCTATTGCTTTTTTCTTCTCTACTTATCTAAATTCCTTGGAGTCCCATCTGAAGTTATATCTCTTCCATGAAACTTTTGTTGAATATTTTAGTCCACAACGAGCTGTCCTTTCCCTAGTAGCCAGAGATTTACTGCCTTCACCATACGTGGTACTAAAACACTTGGTTATATTCCATTTAACTCCAGAAGATGAAGACTTGAATCTGTGATCAACTACATTCCAGACCTATGACCTTACAGATAGGTATAGGGATAGAGGTGTGACTGGTGAATTTACTAGTATGGGAACTTCCAAGTGAGGAACCTTTTTTTCTACCAATACAGGTTAACACCCACTCTGCAACTTATTCTTAGAGACTTGCCTGGAACACCAAGTTAAATGGACAGTATCACATAGCCAGTTCGTGTCAAAAACAGAACTGTAATCCAGGGCATCTGGACTTCAAGGCCAACTTTCTAGCCACTACCCTACAATACCTCATGTGACTTTGGGAAAATTATTTGATCTCTCTAAGCTTTAGTGTGCTCATGTATAAAATAAAATGAGTATGATAATACCTTCCCTGCCTTGATGACATAGAGAATAAAATGCCCAGGAAAAAAAAGATCAAGTACCATATAGAAATATTATTATTATTCTGATAATGTTCTATTTTTGTTTTTTTCCTTTAATTATACTATGTGCATATTTTCTCTCTTCAACATGATTGTTCTTGGTCCAAGACTTAAATTTATCTAGTATCCTACTGAGCATAGTAATTGTGTGTGTACATACATGCACACATATATCTGTATACACACATACATATACGTGTATAGCCTTGGTGTGTATATATACGATTATATACATACATATTACTATACATATACACATATATGAAGAATATATGTTTGAGTGTGTATATGTATATGTATATACCCTGATTTGTAGTGTTTGCCAACTTTTGAGTTTTAAATACTCATCCCAACAATTTAATAACCAGCTCTTTCACGAGAGCAGATTTGAGCTGGCTCCATCACCCTCCTGTGTCAATAGACTCAGTAGAGTAGAAGGAAGAATACAAAGAGACTAGAGTAAGATTGATTTTAACTCTTGCATCTATCACTTATCAGCTATAAGGCCTTAGGAAAGAGCCCCACTTAACCTCATTTGTCAAATAAGTAGACTGATAGTACTTGCTAGAACTTCATGATTTTGTTGCAAAGATCAAATAAGATGATGTCTGCATGAAAGTCAGTGTAGCATTGTGGATATAGTACAGAATGTGGTGTGACAAAGATCTGGGTTCACATCCTTCCTCTGACACTTCCTTACCATGGGCAAATCACTTAACCTGACTAAACCTATGTCCTCTTCTGTAAAATTGAGAAAATAGATATCAGTAATGCTTATCATACATGACTGTGTCATTGGTTTCAAATGAAATAATGTATGAAAAAAAATGATTAGTCATACCAAAGTGCTATC
>NW_027186296.1:102015367-102036101 GCF_028583685.1 Petaurus breviceps papuanus
CTATCTATCTATCTATCTATCTATCTATCTATCTATCTATCTATCTAATCTACTAATCTGTCTATCATTTACCTTTCTATAATCTATCATCTATCTATTTACATAAGCTATCATTAGAATATCAAGGGCTTTATATCTGCATGATTGCTATTATTATAGCAATGGGGGAAAATTCACTTTCAATACATGGCAAGGTCTAGTTGGTATAGAAAGTATATCACTAAACTATTTCATCAATCATGCTGTCAGACCACATGACCTATGACTGGAGTTACAGATGAAGGTACTAATGTACATAGAGTCAAACATCTTAGAATCAGAGTGTCCAATAGCTCCTAAGTATGTGGAGAGAATTCCCTGTGATTAAGTTATTGGTACACACCATGACCAATGGGGAAAAGGAAGAAAGAAATTCTTTCCCCTTCCTCTAAGTATCTCCTCCAAAGCCTACACTCCCTCAAACTCACAAACTGATTATAAGTTGGGGTCGTGCCAATCTTCCATAAACCAATCACATCTCTCGTTCTGATTCACTTACAGAAAGATATTCGCGCTACTTAAAGGAACCTTGGAATAGAAGCAATCTTTATGATTCACTTGACATCTTTTGAACATGTCATGACTATCTCTAGACTTTCTAGGCTGAGAAGCTGCTCATAGATTAACTACTCAACATCTGGATCCTTATCACATCTTCCATTTTACTGTGTTCATTGGTGCATGTACCATAACCTTCCGAATAGGATATAAACTCTTTAAGGAAAAGTATTATACCAGCTCTGGAGTCAGAGGACCTGAGTTCAAATCCAGCCTTAGACACTTGACACTTACTAGCTGTATGACCTTGGGCAAGTCGCTTAATACCAATTGCCTTGCCTTTCCCCCCTCAGGGAAAAAAAAGTATTGCATTATTTTTCATCTTTGTATCCCTAGTACTTATCAGGAGGTCTATCACATTTTGAGTGGTTAAATATGTATATTGAATGAGTAATTTGGTGAATTATTTTGAATAATTTAATATTTAGAATTGTAGTTATTTAAAACTGAAGGACCTTAAGGATCACCTAGTCGATCTTTTTTACAAAGAGGGGAATGGAGGTCCAGAGAGAGAAATGATTTGTCCAAGGCTATACCTTATTGGATGTGGAGATGGGACTGGATCCGGGTCTACTGGACTGCTACTTCAGTGAACTACTTTTTACTATATGACTCTTCCTTTTAAAATTGGGACACCTCCTTGTCATTAGTTTAGGATCTAAAGATAGAAGAATGTTAGAACTGGAAGGTACCTTAGAGGTCATCTAGTACCACCTATCTCCTCATTTTATAGATGAGGAAACAGAAGCTCAAAGAGGCCAGATTATTTGTTCAAGGTAGCAGGACAAGAATTAGAATGCAGATTTTTCTGACTTAAAATCAAGGGCTTTTTCACTATACTACCATTTGACGATGAAACTCATATATTTATCTCTAAGCCGAAAGTAAACCGGTAGGTCCTAGAGACAATGGGGATACAACAAAAAGAAGATTTGGAGTCAGAAGACCTGGCTTAATATCCTACCTCTGTCACCTACTGCCCTTAGAACAAATTACTTCCCCCTCCTTTGGGTCTAGGAACTAGAATGAATATTGGATTTAGAATCAAACAACCTGGTTTCAAGTGCCAGCTCTGTCACCTCCCTATGGGACTTTAGGCAACTCAATTCAGCTCTCTAGCCTCTGTTTTTTCATCTATAACATGAGAGGATTGTATTAGATGGCCTTTTAAGGTCCCTTAAGAGATCCAGAGATCTACAATACATGTGACATTTTGGTTGTGTTGCTGTATCAGTAGGAGCTTCTTGTATTACTCCAAGATTGTTTCTTCCACGTTGCCTCAGAATTTCAGTATGAGTAAAATGAATAACAATCGCTTATATTTGCTTAGTATTTTCCCAGTGCATTGGATCCTCACAATAATCTAGTTCCACTTCCCCATTATTGAGAGTTAGGTTGTCTCACTGGTATGTACCTTTTTTTTTTTTTACCACAATAGAAAACATTCCACTGAAATTCAGCTATGGCTCTTAAGGGAATGACTTCACCAGAAGTCATTGTCATGAGTAGTTAGGTGACTTAGTGTTATGGTGTGTGGTGTTTTAAAAGTTTGAGAGACATAGTTTCTGTGTAATTAAATTATTTTATTAATAACGCCACTATGTTTATTAATAAAGGGATGGTCATTTAGCCATCTCTCTTAGACCATGGAGGTGGGCTCACAGTTTATATGCCCTTCAAGAGTAGGTGGTCCTAAGGGTGGCATTCAACTCTGATCGGTAAATAATTAATGAGATGATGAATATTACAATGACAGGCTGTGTTATATTACAATTAGGGTCTTGGGATATGACTTGGGTCACACAATCTTGGTCAAAGAGATGTATCAGTTTCTATATCACCTGTCTGACAAAAGGGAGGATCCACATTTTCCCAGACCTGTTTGAGCAAACACAGTGAGCAGTAATGGATCTATTAGCCCAAACTTAGAATTTCTTTCTCTGTCTTTGATTAGATCTCAGTTATCTTGACTGGGTAAGTATTTCCCACACTTGTTGATTTCTGGATGAGGATGTAGAAAAGGAGAAAAATCTTGGTACTAATTCAATAATCAACATAAGAGAGAAATACTTCTCTCAGGTGTCAAACTGAAATAGAAATAAATTCCCCCCTCCCCTAACCTGCTTTGTAGTGACTTAGAAAACCACAAATTAACATTTCTGTTGTATTTTCATTTATTTTGTTAAACATTTCCCAATTTTGTTTTAATATGGTTTGGGCCACACTGGGGAGTTTTGTAGGCCAAGGTTGATATCTCTGATATAGGGTATAGAATGTCAAGTTGAAAATAGATTGTATAGAGGTCTAATGGGGTAGCTGTGTGACCTAGGGTAGCTTACTCTTCCTGGTTTCTTGTACACCATTCTCTCCCCTCCCCTTGAATCCTACAAGTGGAATAAGGGAAGGTGGCTCATGGAATACAATCAGAAACCTATAGTTCCTTTTGTACCTTGTCAAGGGGCCCATCACAAAAGGACAGGTCAAGTGTTACTAAAAGGACCCAGTGCTAGAGAATTATTTTATCAGTCATGTCTGACTTTTATGACCCCATTTGGGGTTTTTTGGAAGATATATTGGAGAAGTTTGCCATTTCTTTCTCCAGCTCATTTTATGGATGAGGAGACTGAGGTAAACAAGGTTCAGTGATTTGCCCAGAGTCACACAGCTATTAAATGTCTGAGCCCAAGTTTGAACTCAGGTCTTCCTGACTCCAGTCTGGGAGTTCTATTCACTGTATCACCTAGCTCCCCCTGGGAATTATAGGATCACAGATTTACAGCTAGATGCAACCTCAGAGGTCTTCTAGTCCAGGGCTTCTTAAACGGTTTCCACTCAAGACCACTTCAGGGTTTCCTAAACTGTGAATCACAACCCACAACTTATTCTAGTCTAACTCCCACATCAGCCATAAGCTCCAGTGTCAGGATTTTAATTCAGATCCTGATGCTCCACTGGGAGGGGCCCAGCTCTAAGCATGCTCCATGATGCAACCAGGTAGAGCTGTGCCCTAATTATATGGGTTGCATAAGGACAAACTTTACTGTTATTATTGTTGTTTCTTATGCAACTTTGGACAGTTAGGTCCTTGTTTGGGATGTGATTCCAGGCCCCCTGACTCCAAACCCACTGTTTTTCTATGCTGCCTAATTGTTGTTCAGTCATGTTCAACTCTTTGTGATCTCATTTGGGGGTTTCTTGACAAAGATACTTCCTGGTGTGGAAATTCCCTCTACCAAGCAGACTGTTATTTCATCATTCTATAGCTTAGAGTCTACAGATAGTTGCCCAGGGCACCTGAAGGGTTAAGTGTGTCTTACCCATGGTCATATATATATGTATAGCTAGTATGTGTTAGAGGTGGGACTTGAATTTGTCTTCCTGACCTCCAAGCCCAGCCCTATATACCTTATGCCATGCTGCCTATGGTCATATTTCTTTCTATTTACAAGTCACAGAAACTGTACTCCAGGGACTATCTTTTCTAAGTGAGATAATTAAAGATTCTGGGGTTTCTTGGGATTTATTACTTGGTTATAAAACCTTTGCCTAAATGAAACTAGCCAAACTCTCTCAGCAAAGGAAGCATTTTTTTAGTCAAATAACTGATATTTATCTCCAAAAAGATGGATAAAATGTGACTATCATACAATGTCCTTCTTTATAGGTCTTCTTAGAATACAATGGGGAAGAAAGAGGGAGGATAAAATTTGGAACAAAAAACTTTTAAAAAATGTTAAAAATTGTTTTAACATGTAATTGGGAGAAAAATTTAAAATATGTATATAAAGAAGTTAGAACCATAAAGTTTTCACCAGATTTAAGTAAAGAAAAAGAACTGATGAAAAATATTTCCCCTTAAGATGCTATTAAAAAGTTATTAAAATGCTATTAAAAAGAATATTTAGAGACAAAAATAATTACCTTATCTGTGAGTCCATAAGCATGTCAGATCTCCTTAATAAAAGGTATTCCTGAAAAAAAATACAATACAAAATTCTGCTTGATATTTAAAAGTTTTCACAATTTGGCTCCAGACTATCTTTCCAGGCTAATTACACCTGACAGTCATTCAAATACTCTACAATCCAGCCCAAGTGTCCTCATTGTTGCTGGGATATGACCATCTATATCCTACTTCCATGTTTTTGTCAAGCCTGTGCCCCATATCTAGAATGGGGTCCCTCCTCCACTCTGCCTTTTGGAACCTCCAGCCCCCTTCAAAGATCAGCTCAATGCTGCCTCTTTTCAGAGGCCTTTCCTGAACCCCATCCCAATTATTAGCCCCCATGTCTCCCCAATAAATCATTGATTATTTCTTTTCTATGTATCGTACATACTTAAGTATTTATCTGTGAAAATGCTGAATTCTCTTGGTAGAATGTAAGCTCTTTGAAGACAGGGGTTGTTTTCACTTTTCCATTTGTCTCCCACACCAAGTGTAATGCCTGACATACAGTAGGCACTTAATAAAGGCTTCTTCGTTGATGTTTTCTATGCTCTATAGCTTGTATCATGACAGATTTGTGCTTCTATAGTTTCTCTTTCATGGGTTCTACGGTGGGCAGTGGTATCCCAAAGAGAACTGTAACTTCTCAGCAGGCTTGGCAAATTTTGATAAAGTAAGGTTCCTTGGGTGGCCCATCTAGGGGTGAGTGGTAAGAGGAGGTGTTAAAGTGACAGGTCACTGTATCACTAAAGGGATTGGGCTAGTACTGAGAAAGAGGTAGAGAGCTCTACAGCTGACCCTGATGTTTCCTACCTTCTCCTGGGCATACTGGGAGTGGGGGGTGGGACATTCCTTGGTGCATCATTGCTCCCTGGGTCTGACTCTGGTCATTATCCACTCTTTCTTGTTGTTTGCCCCTAAGATACCTCTTCTGGTGTCTTAGCTTAGAACAAATATTCTTAACCTTTATGTAGCATGGACCCCTTGGGAAGGCTAGTGAAATTGATGAGGTTTTAATTTTTTTATTTTGTATTTATTTATTTTTTTGCCTTATTTTTTGGAAGGGAATTGGGGTTAAGTGACTTGCCCAAAGTCACATGGCTAGTAAGTGTATTAAGTGTCTGAGCCGGATTTGAACTCAGATCCTCCTGACTTCAGGACTGGTACTTTATTCACTGTGCCACCTAGCCACCCCTTGATGAGGTTTTTAAATACATAAAATAAAAAGAATTTTAATTATTCAAATTTTAAATAAACATTTTAACACATAAAATTATAAAAAATTACAAAGGCAATCAATTGTATTGAAATATAATTATCAAAATATTTCTCAGACCACAAGTTAATTTAGGGCCTTCTGGGTTTACCTTCTGCTCCTGTAACAATCCAGCAGGTGATATGTGTCCTAACATCAATTGAATATCTCCTAGACAGTCACATCTCACTCATTTGAACACTACTAACTTGGAATCCATCATAGAATCTATATGAAATGTGCTGATTAAAAAGTTTGAAATAATTTCTTTCTCAGAAGTTTCTGCATTTTACTCCCTAAGAAGCAGGCTCCAGGTCCTTACTATCTCTTCTAAACCAAACCAAAATGAAAGATTTTTTTTTGTCAAAATATATTCAACTTCTAGGTCCTGTAATTGATTCTTTTATGCAAAAAGGTTTTTATGGTTCTCTTATCTCATAATGCAGACCGATTGTGAATTATCATCTCTTTATTAAATTACCTCATTTTATTTATTTGCACCTCATTTGTAGTATAGAACAGGCTGGAAATGACCTAAACTGCATTGCTTTAAAAATATCATTTGGACGTACCACTGTCAGATGGGCTTTTCTGCCCATTGTTCTGAATCAGGTAAGCTCCAATGTACTTTCTTTGCTCAGTACCTTGGAAAAAAACACTGCACTGAAACTCATTTATGGTTGTTAAGGGATTGGAGGGCCAGGAGAAGGCAATGTCTCAGACAGAAGGCTCTGAGACTAGACATTTGGAGCCTTGGAAAGAATCAAAGCTGCCAGTCTCCCTGGATAATGAATCTCTTTGCTATTGCTGTCATAGAGTTGACCAAAGGGTAAGGGCCAGATGATGTTGGAGGTGAGAGGGAAAATGAAGGGGGAGGCTTTCTGGGGCATTTCAAAGGGAAAGAAGGAAAATGGTTTGTCTAGAAGACATAACTGCTTTAGGTTGTTTGCAAGAAACCTAAGAAGCCCATCTCTCTAGAACTGCTGTATGTCTGGCTCTCTCCTCTTTTTTTCGCTCTCTACTCTTTCTTTACCTTTAAGGTAAAGGGATGGTCTTCAGCTCTCCTGAAAAGTTCAGTGGCCTAAGTCTTCCCTTCATGATTCCTTCCCAGGTCAAATGCTTGCATAGGACCAAATTGGTTGGAAATAGTTTCTATTTTGTTGGTTGTCCAAGTGGCCTAATAGAAAGATCACTGCATTTCAAATTGGTAGCCCTGAATTCTGGTCCCAGATTTGCCACTTAATGGCTATGTGACTTTGGGCAAATCACTTTTCTCAACTTCATTTATTTTTCTCATTTTCAAAATGAGCATATTAATGCCTGCCCTGTCTGCCTTACAGAGTTGTTTTGAGGATCAAATGAGATATTGTTATGTAAAGGGACTTGCAAACTGTAAAACACTCTTCAGGTATGAACCATTTTCCTCCTATTTAATAAAATTTCTCTCTCCTCCCAAAGCATACTTTCCTCATCCAGATATACATTTTGCTATTACTTTATTAAAATGCAGTGTTAACATTTTAACATCATTGGAAAACCAAAGTCCCATTATCATCATAAAATTGCCAGCCAATATTTATTATGAACAACACCTAGAGTCATTAAAATAAAGTAGGAGAAGCATTAGGTTAAATGGGACAAGATTGCTAAGTGTCTGGGAAGTCCTTGTGCCATCCACCATGTTCCAGAATCTCTCAATATGAGGTATCACCCGATTCATTTTGTATTTAGAAACAATTACTGCTCTCTAGTAGAAGGAAGTGGGCTGAGCAGCTGTGTTTGCCCCACTTGTTGAAGCAGCACTGCCTATCAATTAGTTATGTGTCTGCCAAGCTTTCAAAGTTTAATCAAGAGAGCAGCTTGGATGAGCCACATACAAAGAGGTTCTCCCAGGCACGGCTGCTGTCACAGCCTTCCTCTGGGATGCAAATGCCTGGAAATTCACATCTTTGTCTCTAGGTGGACTAGAGGTGGGGGTAGGGATAGAGGATTTTTAGTCAATTGTCTATCTTTGTCACAGGCTCATAGGGTCACAGATTTAGAGTTGGTGCATGACTTAGAAGTCATCTGGTCCAACTCTCTCATTATAATGATATAGAAAGTGAATCCCAGGAAAGTTGTATCTTTTTTTTAAAAAAAGCAATTGGGGTTAAGTAACTTGCTCAAGGTCACATGGCCAGTTATTTTGTGAGGCCGGAACTGATCCCAGGTCTCCTGACTCTGGGGCCAGCGCTCTTACTCACTGTGCCACCTGGCCACCCCGAAAGTTGTGTCTTTTTGCCCAAGGTCACACAAGGAATAAATGGTAGAGCTGGGATTTAAATACTGGTCCCATGACTTTCTCTTTTCCATTGCACTGTGTGATTCTCCATCTCTTCTGTCTACTTGTGAGATAAAAGCTGTTCAGAGATCTCTACATCATATATCTCTCCAACTCCTTCCCCAAATAGAACCTACAATCCAACCAAATTTATTCTCATTCTCTCTCCAAATGACTTTGGATGGCAGCAGTTTACAGTAATTTATTGCTTGGAAAGACTGGGTTTGAATCCTGCTCAATCTCGCACTGGCCATGTGGCCCGGAGTGAGTCACAACATGTTAGTCCCCTGGACAGTTCTCTAAAATTTTTTAAGTTGCTCAGCTTGTGTTGACCTGCCTTATAAAAAGAGCTACCTTATCCCTGGGCTACCTGTCCTAATGAAATCAAAGATCCAATCCCTATCCTTTTATTGTAACAAAGCATTTTCACATACACTATTCTCCTTTCTTTTCATAACAACCCAGTAAGGTTGGTAGTGCTAGTACAAGTACTAGTAGTAGTATTATCTGCCTCACTTGGATGGATAATGGAGACCCAAAGACCTTTATAACTTGCTCCATGTTACACAACAAGTAAGTGGGGGTGGGGGTGGCAAAGAATCCAGAGCATCTTGTTTTCATTCTTGTACTTTTGCATCACTGGATGTCCTCTGTGCCTAAAATTCTCTTCCTTCTTGTCTCTACCATCTGGCTTCTTTGACTTCTTTCAATCTCTAGCTAAAATCCCACCTGCTTCAGGAAGCCTTTGCTGGTTCCCCTTCAATTCTGGTACCTTCCTCTTGGTTTATTATTTCCTATATCACTTATATTTTATATCACTTATTCATATGTTAGATGTTTACATGTTGTCTCCCCATTAAATTGTGAGCTCCCTGAGGGCAGGGGAGCTGCCTTTTTTGCCTAATTTCTTTTGCCTTTCATTAGATCTTCAGGGCTTAGCACAGTGCCTGGTACATAGTAGGCAGTTAATAAATGCTTTTTGACTGATTCTGAGAGTCTTTTCCCTGGAAAATGCATTTCTCAATGATCCCTACTTCTTTTAAGTTCCAGTGGCTCTCATTGTCTGCATCACTAATTTGCCTATTACTACATACTGCTTTTTTGATTTGTCCTTTTTTAATTTCACTAGACAGTCTTCCCAACAAATATGTGAGTCCCTTGAGAATGGAGGCAGTCTCTTACTCTTTTTTTTTATTCTCAGCACCCCATATATTGCCCTGCCTATAGTTGGTGCTCAATAAATATTTATTGTTGATGATGAGGATGATAATGAACACGAACTTTGTTCATTTCTCATCTTCCAAAAGGAAAGAGTTTCTAAAACTCATTATCCCTAGTGGTGTTCTTCTTCGTACCAGAGACTCATTCTTCCTGAACTCAGAGGTACAGCTGCTCAATCTGAGCAGTACAGCAAGTTACTGAAAGAATGTTCTTTTCTAAGAGGATATAACAGGATAATAGATATCATACTTGCTTCCCTTAAAATGACGAGTGACAAAGAGTCACTCGAGATCAGAGTAATTCAGAGCGAGTTAAGTCAATACCTGTGTTCCTTAGAGATCAATTTTTATTTTGTGGAAAGGAGAGAGAGAGGATGAAAGAAATCTAAAATAAAATTCAGCTTGTCCCTTCCCTAACCTCAACAAGCCTTGGCATCCTTAAGAGGGAGGTTTCTGTGATGTGTCGGTGGAGAGGGTGAGATTACACCTCAAATTAAAGGCACATGTTGTGAGAGGAATGTTCGCTCCTAAACTGGTTTTCTTTAGTGATTTAAAAATTAAGTATTCACAAAAAATTTTGCTGTCCAGATTTGGTTGATATGAAGAACCAATAGTAAATGACATTTTTTCATTGTGGAGTCTAATATTGTGTAAACACAAACTTCACTGAAATCCAACTCAGATGTTGCACTGTGCCATGCAAGTGATCTTAGGTTCTCAAAAGCTATAAAGATGGAAAGGCTTTGAGTATAGATCTGGTGCCAAAACCTGTGCCTGTTATTCAGGGATCAGCACTGATACAATTAGGGAGCTCATCACCAGTAGGTTGGCCACCAGGTGGGTTGCAAAGGTTTTTGGTTATAACAACTCATGAAACCATTGACAAGGACATAGAGGGATTGTGGGATACACAGGAAAGAGAGAACTCATACTGGTGAAAGCATTTACAAAAACAGCAATAGATAACTAGGACTTATTAAGCACTCTGAGGTTCACACAGCACTTCACATATAAATCATTTGATCCTCACAACAACCTTGTTAGGTAAAGGCTATTATTATCTCCTATTTTACAGATGAGGAAACAGAGGCACGTAGAGGCCAAGTGACTTGCCCAGACTCACACAGCTAAGAAATGGCTGAGACTGGATTTTGAACTTAGGTCTTCCAGATTGCAGGTCCAGCACTGTAACCACTGTGTCACTTCATAAGTAAGATACAAACTCCAAGGAAGTATTCTTTCCCAGGATCAAACGTTTGACTGTGGCATAAAATAGTTGAATAAACAGATCTTCCTCCTTTGTGAGTCTACTTAGGTTTACACAAGAGCCATGTTTTTGAGAAAATCCATATAAATTTAGTTTTTTTAAATTGAATTGTGCTGTAAATCTACCAGGGGGGAAGGAATTCATTTTGGATATTTTCCTGAAGCAAAAAAAAAAACAAAAACAAAAACAACTTTGGCAAAGCAAATTTGTACCCCTGAGGTAGCTTTTAGTCCTGGCTCTGACACTAATTTATTGTGAGACCTTCAGAAGCTTGCTTAGTTTCTTTATTTGTCAGTTAAGGGGATTAACCTGGGTGATGTTTAAAGTTCCTTCCAGCTCTGATTTCAATATCTGATTTCATTGCATTGGCTTGTTTTACAGTGAACCCCACTTGTATTTTGGAGACAGGTAGCCACCCTAACCCAAGATCTAACTGATAGTTCTAATGTAGCCAAATCCTGGTCTTATAAGGGACAAAAGTATGCTTATGACAAATATCCATAGTATGCTCACTACTTCTATATTGTTCCAGATGCTAGTGTCAAAGTCATCAATGATAACTTCAAAGAATGCCTTCATTTCTTCTAGTGGAATGGAAGCTTCTTGAAGGGAGAGATTGCGTTGCTTTTGTCTTTGTATTCCCAGCACTGTGCCTGGCCCATAGTGGTCACTTAATCAAAACTTATTTCTTAATTATTATTCGCCTTTTGATTGTAAGACTGGAGAGCTCTGGTTCTAGATTTTATCATCAAGATATGGGTTCTAGTCCTGACTCTTCTATTTATAAACTGTGTGACCTAGACTACTTCACCCCTTACCAGAAGCTCCTTGTCTGTAAAAGGGGAATAAATAATATTTGTACTAACTACTTCACTAACTTCTTGTGAGGATTAAATGAGCTAATGTATGTAAAATGTTTTATAACTCTAAATCATTATGTAAATGTCAACTCATTATAAAATAGCTAAGAAAAATAAAGATCAAAGATTGAAAGTTCTCAACCCATCAACTATGGCCTGTTGGGGGCAGGGAGGCCAGAAATTTAATGCAGGGGTCACAGAAGCCACATGTGAATCCATAAATAAACAAATTACCTGGAGATCTAATGTGTACTATGTCTAGCAGTCTGTGAATTACTTTATATGCATATGTATATATATATATATATATGTAGAGGTTGTAATGAGAAACAAAACACAAATTTATTTAAAAGCATTACTAAAGGCCTCTTAGTTTGCTTTTCTCATTATTTTCTCAATTGATTGATCCTAAGAGAACAATCATTATCGCATGGGGTAGGGCATGAAACTTTTTGATGTTAAAAAGAAATCCTCATATGTCAAAAGGTCGGGAACCAACAACCAAGACCATATTTGAAAAGCCTAGCTTAAATGGTCATTCAGTCTGATTTCTTGTCCATGCTAGGCTTTTACCAAGGTGACAGCTTTTTAGCAAAGTAATGTGCACAGCACATTCCCCTCAGAAAGCTTGATTGGCCCAAGTATTGATTGGGCTTCCAGTCAAGGTCAGAAACAGAACAGAGTTTTGCTGCAGGAAGCTGAGTATTAATCTCAATATCACCTAAAGTACCGAAGATGCTATTGGAATTTGATGATCAATTGCTCCTTTGAAAACTCCTGAACATGGTATTTGTGGGTCTTCTGTATTTGTTGTCACAAAATCAAACCTGATAATTCAGTAACTGAATAAATACAAGTTAAGAATTCACTGGCTCTGAAGTTGGGACGATTGTTCGTCTCTATGTATGGCATCACAAAGCTTGGAGCTGAGATGAAAATGGCCAGTTGTAATGATAAGAGAGGTCAGTGGCTGCCTGTACTAGAGCAGGGAATGCCAGGGAGGGAAGTGGACAGCACTACAATCAAATTAACAGTCACAGAATTTGTAGAGCTGAAAGGTCTTAGAGGTCATCTAACCCTTCATTTTACGGACAAAAAATATATATGAGGTCCAAAGAGGGGGCAAGTGATTTGTCCAAAGTGACCCATCTAGTCAGGGGAAGAGTGAGGACCAGGCCTGGAAGCTTCTGAGGAATGGCCTGCTGCTCTTTCCATCATACCATTCTTTCCCTCCAAGGTAACAGTAGCATTTTAACAGGGACCTTCCAGAGACACAATGCCTTTTCTTATAGGGAAGCATTCTAATATAGGAATCACCACAAAGATATTGGGCTTATAATTAATGATAATAATTAATAAAAGGGTTTTTTGCATATAACAAAGCTCAAAGCTTAGTCTATGGGTGGCTACCTACTCTTGACTTACCTCTTTTTCTTCCTTAAGTTGACCTAAGGCAGCAAATGAATCAAAGAGGAATTAGGAGTGAGAACCAGATATTAAGGGAGTTAAGTTGCTGTGTAACCCTGGAGATTCTCACGGCATGAAGGGCACCTTTGGGGGGAACTCCCCTATTTGTGTTGGCTGATATAATCCCAGTCAAGGGTCCTGGGGAAACATTGTGTAGTCCCCAGCCACTCCTGTGTTCTGAGACCAGTTCTTCACTTCCAAGCATGCATTTCACAGTGTTAAAGCAGCACCTTAGTATAATGAAAGGAACAGGAAACCTGGACACAGAAGAGATGTAGTCAGATATTGGATTCAGTTTAGTTCCTGTATGACCATGGACAAGTCACTTAGCTTCTTGGGCCTCAGATTTTTTCATCTGTAAAATGAGAGTTGGCCTACATCAGGGGTTCTTAATTTTTTTGAGGGGATCATAGGCTTCTTCCTGGTGAAAAAGGGATCCATTCTCAGAAGAAAGTTTTTAAATGCATGCTACAAAATATGTAGAATTTAAAAGAAAAATGTATTGATTTTTTTAAAGTTTTAGGCAAAGAACAGATAGACTAGATATTCTTCATTTTTTTTCAGCTCTAAGTTCTATTAATAATGTTTTATTGAAAGAATGAAGTAAATGAAGTAGAAAAGTCTGAATGAGCAGCCCTTAATACCAAAGATTCCCTCAATTAAAGTGGTCAGAAAGTCATGATCCCAAATAAGGTATCATGGTCAGTACCATGGTCAGATTTATTAGGAGGACTGGAATTAACAAATAGGGTTATCATTATCATAATACATAAAGCTGAGATATCTATAGGTCAGGTACACTGTCCCTCCATTATTGACATACTGGCATGGTAGGTAGTGTTAAGGAGGAGGAGGAATGGAAGCTATTGCCAGTTAATGACTTGCTTGTGGATAGGGCATGTGGTTGAAAATGGCATGGTTGCATTATTTTGGATGCATGAGCATCCTCCCTGAGGTGGGGATGCATCTTTGTGTCTCTTTTTGGGACACCAGGATAAGGTGGCCACATGTATGTGTTTTCCGTCTTCCTGGAGGTCTGTTGTATGGTGGCTTTAAGCAAGATACCAGAGTTAATATCTAAGCAACTGAAGTACAACAGTAAGGTATAAGCCAGGACATTATTAATGGTGTTTCTTTTTCATTAGATAGCTGGGAACAATTACCTAATTACTAACAGATTCTGGAAACTACCTTGTTTGTTAACAGTGTCCTACAAAAAAGTCATTAACAGAATAAACAACAAATTTAGAGAGAGCGGTTGCAATTATAAAATGCATTTAATGGCTCAAAGACCGTAAGTAGCATTTTGCCAAGAATTACTGTCTCTCCAATGGTTGAGCAGCTGAGCTAGGCTAACGGATGGGTGTTGTGGAGAACAGGATATCTACCAACTAGCCGGGGCTAAAAGTGCTCAGCTGGGTTGGTAATTGCTATTTTCCCTTTGGTGGGAAATACAAGACCCTAAATAACAGAGTTATCTTTTCAGGGTTATGAATAAAGAAATTCTGTTTGCATCTCTGCATCCTTTCCAAATTGAAAACAGTGGTAAACTGTAGTGGTAGAAATGAAGGCATTCTCCCATCAGGTCAAAGGAATTGGGGTTATTTATCCTGAAAAAGAAAAGACTGAGAGGTGATCCAATTGTAGTATTAAAATATACAAGGTATTACATTTACCAAGGAGTGGTGATCAGTATTTCTACACAACTACTGAAAATGATGCTGAGACATCAGTGGGAGAGATTTAGTTTTGTTCTAAGTGAGATCTTTAGTGACCAAGAGCCCCAAAGAGAGATTATGGGATCAGTCTTTCTCTGGATGTTATTAGATGGTATAGATTAGCTCCCCATCTAATTGGAAGGCTTTGAAAATAGCAGAAAAGGGACAGATTCAGAGATGCTCTAAGATCTTTCCCATTTTTTCATATAGATGTAAGTGAAAAAGTAAGATCATTTACTGGGTAATTCAAACTAACATCCCTTATTACTTCAGTTGTCTGGATACCCAGTTATCTGGATTTTTTTTGTTTAATCATCCTTCCTTAATCCTTCAGGCATGGGTGCTCCCCAAGGCTTTGTCCTCAGGCTTCTTCCTTCTCCACAATCACCCGTTCCAATGGTTTCAGTTATCACTACTCTTGAGGTGAGACCTAAATCTGCAATATTTCCTCTGCGTTAGTATATGTCAGAGGCAGACTTGAACCAAGGCCTTTTTGACTCCTATATTGCTTTTCTATTTATGATGCCATGCTTCATTTAGACAATGAAATGTCTACCTCCTTTGCAGAGAGGTAATAATTAATGAAGTGGATAGAGTACTGGGTCTGGAATGTTTACTATGTACCAAACATTGTGCTAAGACCAGGGCATACAAATATAAGCAAAAAGACAGACAGACCCTCTTCTCAAGGAGCTTACATCCTATCTATCTGTCTATCAGTCATCGATCTTTCTGTCTTGCCTATCTAACAAGTGGTCTTGTGCCTTTTGACAGTCTGTAGTATAGTATAAAACCATATTGCTAATAAAGAAGTAATTAACCTGCCTGAGATGTTGTGAAAAGTAGGGGACACCCTTCAGATTGGGTGAGTCATTCTCCTTGTCTTTTAGGGACAGCCAGCACTATGTTCAGTTTCCCATTACCCATCAGAGCTAACTCAGAGTTTATTCAAAACTTCCTCTACAATCCTCACACCCACACCATAGTTGGTGGGCAAATAACAGCATTAGTCAACTAGTCAGCTAGACAGTGGGGCCATGGTCATGTATGGTTAAAGTTGTGTAACTAACATGTGAGTATTTCCCCTATCCTTGCTTGAGCACTAACCTCACCAGGCAATAGGACAATTCCCAGTCTCCGGAATAATTTCATTACCTTTAGTTGTCTTATGAATTTTTCATCCCATTATTTTCTCAATTTAGAGATTACATATTAAAACTATGTTTGACCAATATTTATTTTCCACCAGTACAGATACAAAGTCAATAAAATGGAACAAATGATAAATGTAATTCAAGTTACAATGAATATATCCTGACTAAAGATTTTGAAGATATATAAATTCATAATCTAGAAAAAATTTGGGGGGAGAATATGTTTTCAGAAAAATCATTAAAATTAGTGTGCATCTCTATGTTCTAATATCTTTACGTCATTGTTTCACTTATTTTATCTTTTTTTTTCTTGAACAATTGGGGTTAAGTAACTTGCTCAAGGTTACATGGCCAGGTGTTTCTGGGTGGGTGCTAAGTGTCTGAGCCCGGATTCGATCCTCAGGTCATCCTGACACTGGAGCCGGTACTCTTACTTGCTGTGCTACCTGGCTGCCCCCACTTATTTTATCTTAAGAGAAATGAGCCCCTCATTCATTGTTGGAAATCTGTGGTGTAATTGAAAGAGAACTAGATTAAGTGTCTAGAGACTTTCCTTTGTTTTAGTTTGAAATTTGCTGCTAACTAGTTGTCTGATCCTTGAAAAATTATTCAACTTTTCTAGCTCTAAGGCTCTTTATGAAATGAGATTAATCTATTTCGTATCTGGTTCCTTCCTGCTCTAAAAAATCACTTAAAGGGAATGTACTGAAAAGAGTCCTGTTTTACAGAAAGGTACAACCTCAATTTCAAATGTTTGTTGATTTATTAATTGATTATGCTTGACATTTGCTAGTTTTGTGACCATGGTTAAGTTTTCCGAATTTCATTAAAATGGGGATAATAACATCTGTTGTACTCATCTACTAGGGATGTTCATAGTATCAAATGAGATGAGAGATAGAAAATGCTTTAGAGCAACAAAAATTATTTTATTATAATAACCATTCATGTTATATGCAAAACACTGTGCTAGTTGGTAGGGGAAATAAAAGATTACTAAGACATAGTGTCTACCTCAGTGGTGTATGTCTATGACCATACATGGCCTTGGAGATGTCTAGTACCATTTTTCATATGCAAATCTTCATTGTTAATAACATTGTTGGCTGCTTGCACGAGTCAACACTGGTATTTGCATTGCTTTTTGGGTCATCTTCAAATCTACTTTTGAGATTCTGATATTTCATGATTCTTAGCCTCATGGCATCACCAGGAGAATATTGGTGTTAAAACACTGGCTTTCATTATGACCTCTATTATGTAGTATTGTACAAGAAATGTAACTATTGCAATAAGAGAAGATAAATAAATTAAAGGAATTAGAATAGGCAATAAGGAAACAAAATTATCACTCTTTGTAGATGATATGATGTTATACTTAAAACATCCTAGAGAATCAACTAAAAAAACCTACTTGAAGTTGTTAACAACTTTAGAAAAGTTGCAAGATACAAAACAAACCCACACAAATCATCAGCATTTCTATATATTACCAACAAAGTCTGACAGCAAGAGATAGAAAGAGAAATTCCATTTAAAATAACTGTAAATAATATAAAATACTTGGGAATCTACCTGCCAAGACAAACCCAGAAACTATATGAACACAACTATAAAACACTTTTCACACAAATAAAGTCAGATCTAAACAACTGGAAAAATATTAATTGCTTATTGGTAGGCTGAACCAATATAATAAAATTAATAGTTCTACCTAAATTAATCTGTTTATTCAGTTCCATACCAATCAAACTATCAAAATTATTTTATAGAGTTGGAAAAAATAATAACAAAATTCATCTGGAAGAACAAAAAGCTCAAGGATATCAAGGGAATCAATAAAAAAAAGTGAAAGAAGGTAGTTTGGCCATGCCAGATCTCAAACCATATTATAAAGCAGTAATTATCAAAACATTCTGGTACTGGCTAGGAAATAGAGTGGTAGATCAGTGGAATAGATTAAGTACGACCTACATTGTAGTAAATGATCATAACAATCTAGTACATAATAAACCCAAAGAACCAAGCTTTAGGAACAAAAACTCTTATTTAATAAAATCTACTGGGAAAACTGGAAAACAGTATGTCAGAAACTAGGTATAGACCAACATCTCACACCTTATACCAAGGTCAAAATGTGTATATGATTTGCACATAAAGTCTGATACCATAAGCAAATTAAGAGAACCAGGTATAGTTTATCTGTCAGATTTATAGTTAAGGGAAGAATTTAGAGCCAAAGAAGATATGGAGATCATTACAAAATGTAAAATAGATAAATTTGATTATATAAAATAAAAATGGTTTTGCACAAACAAAACAAATGCATCCAAAATTATAAGAAAAGCAGAAAATGGGGGATGGAGGATTTGTATCAAGTATCTCTGATAAAGTCCTCATTTCCCAAAGATAGAGTGAACTGAGTCAATTTTATAAAAAAAATACAAGTCATTCCCCAAATGATAAATGGCTAAAAGATATGAACAGGCAATTTTCAGACAATGAAGTCATAGCTATCTATAGTCATATGAAAAAAATGCTCTAAGTCACTATTGATTATAGAAATGCAAATTAAAACAACTCTGAGATACCATATCATACCTATAAGATTGGTTAATATGACAGAAAAGGAAAATGACAAATTTTGGAGAGGATGTGGTGAAACTGGGACACTAATGAACTGTTGGTGGAGTTGTAAACTGATCCTACCATACTGGAGAACAGTTTGGAACTATGACCAAGAGGCTATAAAACTGGGCATACACTTTGATCTAGTAATATCACTGCTAGGTCTATATCCAAAAGAAATTTAAAAAATGGAAAAGACCTCTTTGTACAAAAACATTTATAGCAGCTCTTTTCGTAGTGGCTAAGCATTGGAAATCAAAAGGATGCCCATCAATTGGGGAATGGCTAAACGAGGTGTGGTATATGATTATAATGGAATATTATTGTCCTATAAGAAACGACAAGCAGGATGATTTCAGAAAAACCTGGGAAGACTTACATGAACTGATATATAATAAAGTGAACAGAACCATGAGATCATTGTACACAGTAATAGCAATACTATTCAATGAAGAAGTGTGAATGACTTAGTTATTCTCAGCAATACAATGATCCAAGGCAATCCCAAGGGATTAATGATGAAGCATACTATCCACCTGTGCAGAAAGAAGTGATATTGTTTGAATACAGGCTGAAGTATGCAATTTTTCACTTTCTTTAATTTTTTCTTTTATTCAAGTATTCTTATACAAAATAACAAATGTGAAATGTTTTACATGATTGTACATGCATAACCTCTATCTGACTGCTTACTGTCTCAGGGAGGAGGGAGAGGAGGGAGGGGCAGTTAGACTTTGAAACTCAAAATTTTAAATGAAAATGTTAAAAAAAAACCCAACAATAACAATGTCGTACTTTTATGGTACAATAAGCAGCTTGGGTTCACTGCATTAATAAAATGAAATACACAATTTTAAAATGGGACATGAAATATCTTGCAACCAAAATAGAATGATTACTTCGGAGAAAGGAATAGAGACTAAGACAGTATTTTAATTACATTGAATATATACTTTTAGAACTTTTTGAACTTTTGGTTGAGACTGAAGAAGATAGAAGTCTGAAGAAATTGGAGAGGAAGAACTCATTAGCTACAGTGTTCTCTTTGCTAAGTCTATGTGGCCCCTAGCCCTGGATTGAGATTGAATACTTTTTTCTTTCCTCTTTTAAAATAGGACTGGATGATTTCTTTCTGCCTCAGACAGGTGGGTGCACAACTGATTCGTGACTTTAGCAACCCTGGTCATCCTTCTATACAGTCTAAGCAAAAAAAAATCATTTTTAATGGAGCCTCATATTAGAATAGAATATACAATCCCAGCTCTTGAGAAATAGTAGGAGTGAATAGGAAGATTAAAGGGACCTGTGGCATTTGTGACCTCCAGTGCTCTGTGGTTCCCAGTATCGCCTCACTTTCATTGCTGACTTTTTGTGTGCCTTTTCAAGAGAATGCCAAGAAGGCGGGGCTCACAGATTAACTATAGATTTGCCTCTGCCTAGGCAAAGATAGATGCCAAGTAGGAAACGACAAAACATTCTGAACAGTTAAGGTAGCCAATGTGCCTAAACAGGCCTTGAACAAATATTGAGTGCAAGAGTTTTGTTATTGAGTATTAGGCTCTGAAGGGATACAAAACCGAGTTAGATAAATGCTTAAGAAATGTTTGTTGACTGAATTACTGATCCTTCCTTTGAGGAGTTTGCAGTAATAACAATAATGGCCAGCGTTTATATAGTATGTTAAGGATTGCAAAACACTTCATAAATGTTATCTTATTTGATCCTTATACCAATCCTGAGGTAGATACTATTAATATCTCCATTTATAGATGAGGTGACTAAGACAGAGGTTAAGTGACTTACCATGGGTCACAAAACTAAGTATCCAATGCAGGATTCAAACTCAGATCTTCCCTGACTTTAAATCCAACAATCTACGCTGAGTCAAATGGAGAGATATATCAAATATTTCTGAGCTCAATAATTTGATGATTGGATATTCTTCTCCAGGAATGTACTAGAGCCATTTCTGCTGATCTCTTCAGCTCCCATGGATTCAATTATCATCCCTATGCAAATGATTTTTAGAACTGTTTGTCCAGCCTTAACCTTTCTCCTGATCTCCAAACTCAAATCTCCAACTGTCTTTTGGACCTCTGAGACTGGACATCCTGTAGACATCTTAAACTTAAGCTGAACTCATGATATTTCTCCTAAAATCCTCCCCTCTTCCTGACTTCCTTATTATTCTCAAGGATACCACTTTCCTCTAGGTCACCCAGACTTGAATCCTAGCTATTATCATCATTTCCTTACGTTCTCTCTCTCTCTCTCTCTCTCTCTCTCTCTCTCTCTCTGTCTC
>NW_027186296.1:102036201-102040218 GCF_028583685.1 Petaurus breviceps papuanus
TCTCTGTCTCTCTGTCTCTCTGTCTCTGTCTCTCTCTCTCTGTCTCTCTCTCTGTCTCTCTCCTCTCTCTCTCTCTCTCCACTCTAACATATCTAATATGTTGGCAAACCCTTCTGATTCTCCCTTCCTAATCTTTCACATATATACATCCCTTTCTTTCCTCTGACACCATCCCTGCTATGTTGCAGGCCCTCATCATTTCATTCCTGGATTATTATGATAGCCCCAAGTGGGTTTTTTTGTCTCAAGTCTCTCCCTACTCATGATCAGTCTCTACTCAACTATTAAGGTTATCTTCCTAAAGTACAGGTTTGATTGTCCCACTCTTCCCCCAACTCAATAAATTCCAGTGGCTCCCTATTAACTCCAGAATCAAATATAAGATCATTTGTATGACTTTTAAAGCTGAGCTTCACTGATCCCTTCCTCCCTTGCCAATCTCCTTATACTTTTCTCCGTTCCATGAACTCTTCAATCCAAGGAAAAAAGCCTCCTTGCATCAGACAATCCATCTTCTGAGTCTAGCACAATGTAGGTCTTAGTAGACCTGGCACATAGTAGGCACTTAATGCTTGTTGAGTGACTGATTGGCTCTGCATACTCATTGGCTATTTACTGTGCCTAGAATTTTCTCTCTCCTCATCTCTACCTCTCAGTTCTGTTAGTTTCTTTCATTTTTCAGCTAAAATTCCATTTTCTTCAAGGAAACTTTCCTGATCCCAATTAATAATAGTCCTTTCTCCCTGAGATTATCTCCAATTCATCCTATCTCTCTCTTCTTTATACCTAGTTGTCTACATTAAACTGTGAATTCCTAGAGGACACGGAAGTGTTTTTGCCTTTAAAGAAAATCCCCAGCACTTAGCACAGAGCCTGGCATATAATAGGCACTTGATAAAGTCTCACTGATTTGATTTGATTCTTTTTTGCAGTCTTCCCAGTACTACCTACTGGTTACTTCCTAATAGTCAACTGGGAGCCAGTATCCAGATACTCTACTTGGCTTAGCCTTAACTCACTAAAAACTCCTTTTATTAAGACCTAGGCATTAAAAATAATTTGTTTTATTATTTGTTAATATTATGTGAAATAAAAACTTTTCCTTTAAAATAACAGGCGTTAAGACACATCTGATAGAGATGAAAATGAAGCAAACTAAATATTCTTCACAAATCATTTTCCTCTCATCTGTCAAATCCCTGCCCTTTCTAGCTTAAGTACTAGGACTACTAGTCCTTCACTTTCCCTTCCTAGGGTTGCCTCCTTACACAGTAGAGTTAAAAAAAAGACAGGGATGGGTTGTAAGATTTGCCACAACTGGATATTTGGATATTGTATTTTGATGCAATCCATTAGATTGTAAGCTAGCTTTTTGAGGTCAGAGACTGTTTTTTTTTCTTCTTTTTGAATCCTCAGGGTTACCACAATGTCTGGCATGTAGTAGATACTTTAAAAATGTTGATTGATTGATGCTAGGTTACCATATGGTTTCTAATACAACATGCTCAGAAACCAGACATCTGCTGTTTCTACTGCCTCTGAAAGGTACAGTCTTTTGTAATAACTGTCTTGATGGTTCCCTGCCAAATGGCAGGACTCTACTTAGGACCTTGGAGGAGTGGTAGTTTAGATCCCTAAACACAAAATTTGTGGTTTGGATTCATCATACTTGCCACAAAGTCTCTGGAGAGGAATGGTGGCATGAGTCCATAGCAGGGAATACAGGGGTCATGTATATAGATTAGCAGGCTGGTTTCAATTTTATTAGAGACATTGGTCTATGGTGTGGTTTCCCCTCTTAGAATCATGGGAAAAGGAAAGCAAGACAAAGGGAGTGTCTTAAGAGGTAAAGACTGATCTGATCTTTCGGCCACAATTAAACTGTTATGTTCCTCTTTCCTTTTGGTTGGGTACAACTGGTGCCAATTTCTAAGCATATTTATTTAGTGTTATAAATTGTGTTTCACCAAACTAGTTTTATCTTGACAGTTGACCTAGATGGGTGTATTTCTTTGTGTTCATTGGTTCATGGCATAAGTGTGTGGTGGGCAGCTTTGACAGCAACATAGGAGATATTGACTATTTTTAGTCCAGGTCTGGAATCCCAACCCCAGCCTGTGGCTAGAGAATCTTTTTCTTTAAACTAGAGTCATAATCATGAGCCATTCTGATATTTTACAATTAAACTCCCAACTTGAGACTTTCTGTCTATTCCCAAGACCATGTGCCTAAATTTTTTTTATTGTCACCCAGGTATCCAAGGTTAAATCCTTTCTCACTTCCCAGAGACTAGAGAAGAGTGGGGATGATGAGGAAACAGAAAGGAGAGAGTTCTGTAGACAGTTTGGTTGTACATAGTTGCTTACATGTTATCTTCCCCTTGAAATATGAACTCCTAAAGGGCAGGAACTATCTTTTACCATTTTTTTGTATTTCCAACATTTACCACAGTACTTGGCACAGAGTAGGCACTTAATAAATGCTTATTGGATAACTGACTATAAGCTGGTCCCAGGTGGCATGGTCTATGAGAATTCTAAGCCTGTCCCCTTTCTGGTGGGAATGGATGGGGAAAGGGGGACACACAGAGTTCCAGAGAAGGCATAGTAGTATAAATAATTTGAAAAGAAAGAGCCAGGCCTGTGGACTAAACTAATGCTTTTACAAGTTCGCTACTCCATTTATCAAAGACTGTTTCACTGGGAGGGGTGATGGTAGTAGGGAATGTAAAATACTTCAATGTCAAGAAGTACAAGACAGGTGATCAGAAAAATTTCTGCCTATGACCATTATCCTCCCCTTCATTTCTGTCTCCTTTTTAGAACTCTATTGGAAAAGCCCTACTTCAATGGGTCAGTCCCCATAGAGTTAGGGAGGTCCTATATTTGTGCTTGCTCACAAATTCAATTAGACTCCATGTTGAGGAGGCATCATCTGTATTAATGTCCCTTACTTTTTCAACCCCCTGCCTCTTTTTTAAAAAATTGATTAATTTATTTTAAATTTTAAACATTCACTTCCATGGATTTTGAGTTCCAATTTTTCTCCTCATCTCTCCCCTCCCCCCAACCCAGAGATGGCATGCATTCTGATTATCCCTTCCCCTAGACTGCTTTCCCTTCTATCACCCCCACCCCTTCTTATGTCCTTCCCCCTTACTTTCTTGTAGGGGAAAATTGATTTCTATACTCCATTTCCTATATATCTTATTTCCCAGTGCATGTAAAAACAATTTTAACATTTGTTTTTAAAACTTGGAGTTCCAAATTCTCTCCCTGCTTCCCTCCCCACTCACCTTCATTGAGAAGGCAAGCAATTCAATATAGGTTATACATGTGTAGTTACACAAAACACTTCCATAATATTAAGTTGTGAAAGACTAACTATATTTCTCTCCATCCTATCCTTCCCCCCCACTTATTCTATTTTCTCCTTTGATCCTGTCCCCTTTCAAAAGTGTTTGCTTCTGACTACCCCCTCCCTCAATCTGCCTTCTCTTCTATCATTCCCCCCCCATCCCCTTCCCCCTTACTTTCCTCTAAGGTAAGATACCCGATTTACTGTGTATGTTATTCCCTTCATAAGCCAAATCCAGAGAGAGTAAGGTTTACTTATTCCCTCTTACCTCCCCTTTCTTCCCCTCCATTGTGAAACTGTTGTCTTGCCTCTTTTTTTTCTTTTTGGAGAGGGAAAGGCAGGGAAATTGGGATTAAGTGACTTGCCCAAGGTCACACAGCTAGTAAGTGTTAAGTGTCTGAGGCTGGATTTGGACTCAGGTCCTCCTGACCTGAATAGAGCTGGTGCTCTATTCACTGCTCCACCTAGCTGCCTCTTTCATGTGAGATAATTCACCCCATTTTATCTTTCCCTTTCTCCTTCTCCCAATATATTCCTCTCTCACTCCTTAAACTTATTTTTTAGATATCATCCCTTCATGTTCAACTCATCCTCTGCCATCTATCTATCTATCTATCTATCTATCTATCTATCTATCTATCTATCTATCTATCTATCTAT
>NW_027186296.1:102040228-102087880 GCF_028583685.1 Petaurus breviceps papuanus
TATCTATCTATCTATCTATCTATCTATCTATCTATCTATCTATCTATATTTCCTCCAACTACTGTAATACTGAGAAAGGTCTCATGAGTTACAAATATCATCTTTCTATGTAGGAATGTAAACTGTTCAACTTTAATAATTACCTTATGATTTCTCTTTCCTGTTTACCTTTTTATGTGTCTCTTGATTCTTGTATTTGAAAGTCAAATTTTCTATTCAGCTCTGGTCTTTTCAGCTTTTAAAGAATCTTTTAAAGTCATCTATTTCACTGAATGTCTATTTTCTTCCCTGAAGTATTATACTTAGTTTTGCTGGGCAAGTGATTCTTGCTTTTAATCCTTTGACTTCTGGAATATCATATTCCAAGCCCTTTGATCCCTGTTAACATAGTAGCTGCTAAAGCTTGTGTTATCCTGATTGTATTTCTATCAAACTCAAATTGTTTCTTTCTGACTACTTGCAATATTTTCTCCTTGACCTGGGAATTCTGGAATTTGGCTATAGTATCCTAGGAGATTTTTTCTTTTGGGAATCACTTTTAAGAGGCAATTGGTGGATTCTTTCAATTTCTATTTTACCCTCTGGTTCTAGAATATCAGGGCAGTTTTCCATGATAATTTTTTGAAAGATGATGTCTGAGCTTATATATAAAATCAGTGGGTTGGAGTAAGTAACCTCTAGGGTTGAACCCACCTCTAGATCTATGATCCTATGAGACCATGTATCAGCTATATAGAAGGAATAACTAGATGGGAATGAAAAGCACTCACAACAGTTTACTTGGATGCTTTAGTATTGTATATAGCAGGAGATACATCAGTTTTACAATGTAGTCTGGATATCAGGTACTCCCAATCACTTTTATTGGAAGTGTAGAATAGAGAAATCCTCCGGAGACTCAGATGACCAAAACATTTGGAACCCATGTCTATTTCATTGGCTCCATAGAGACCTAACCTCTCTTACTATGTACACAGAGTACCCCAAAGTAGCAAAACTTAACACTGATTTTAGATATTTTCCTCTTAAATAAATATTGTTGATGCTTTTTATTTTCATAGCAAAGTCATTTCTGGAAATACTCTTCTGCACTTTCTCACTACCCTCAAAATTGTTCAATTTACCCCTTTAATAAATGAAAACCAGATAAGCAAAGCCACTTGATATACAAACTGCCTCTGACAATCTATTCCACATTCTTACCTCTCTCTCAGAAGGAAGGAAATATTTCATTAGCTATGCTCTAGAACCATTATTCGATTTTTTAAAAAAATTACTCAGAGTTTAGCTTCCTTTTAATGGTTAATTTAAATTAACCTGAATTCCTCATTTTCACAATTTCTTACTGTACAATAATATTACATTACATTCATATATTACATTATTTATCCTTTCCCCAACTAATGGTTACATGCTTTGTTTTCAGTTCTTTACTACTACAAAAGATATTCCTAGGAATATTTGGGGACTTTTCTTTCTGTCTTTGATGTTCTTGCAATATACACACTGTAGTAGGAACAGTAAGTCAAAGAGTATAAACAGTTTAATTACCTATCTTGCATAATGCCAAGTTTATTATCCAAAACTGTCAGATCAATTCACAACTCTACCAACAATGCATATTAGCATAGTGACTCGTTCCCTTAACAAGGTCTGTGACAATCCAAAAATGTGGAATAAGTTTAAGATGATATTCTTTGAGAGGGAAAGGCAACTAGGTGACACAATAAATAGACTCCACTGGATCTGGAGTCAGGAAGATCTGAGTTCAAATTTGGCCTCAGACACTAACTGTGTGATCCTGAGCAAGTCACTTAACCTCTAACTGCCACAATATCCTCATCTATAAAATGTGGGTAATAATAACACTTACCTCCTAGGGTTGTTGTAAGGATAAAATGAGATAATATTTATAAAGTATTCTATAAATCTTAAAGTATTCTATAAGGCTAGCTATTCTTTTTTTAAGGCAATAGAGTAATTTTATCCAATGACTTTTTCCTTAACCCATTCTGTAATACAAAGCTATAGTTATAAAATATCAGAGCTGGAAGGTTGATTCAGCTGATTTTAGAGTTAGAAAAAATTATTGACACCAAGAGGTTAATTGACTTACCCATAGTCACATAGCAAGTGAGAGCAGAATCAGAATTGATACAATATTGTTGTTGATACTCAGAACTGTTGTTATTCAGTTGTATCCGACTCTTTATGGCCCCATTTTTGGGGGACTTGTCTTGGCAAAGATACTGAATTGGTTTGCCATTTCTTTTTCCAACTAATTTTACAGATGAGGAAACCGAGGCAAAGAAGGTTAAGTGACTTGCCCAGGGTCACACACTTGCCCAGCTAGTAAGTGTCTGAGGTCATACTTGAACTCATGAAGATGAGTCTTCTTGATTCCAAGCCCAAGGCTCTATACACTATGGCACCACCCATCTGCCTTCAGATCTCCTTACACTGCCTCCCACTTTTTCTGACCTTTGGTGAGATCATCACAGGCGAACTTCCACTGTCTTTTGTGCACTCTTTAATCAGTTACCTTCTCTCCGAGATGCTACCAATGTGCAGCACATTCTCTCATTTTCTTCCCTTGTCCTTATCAAAGCTTACGTTTGGGGAAAAGATCTTATAAATTTTTATGATAACATTGTATCAGGGGATACAACATATGTGCATTATGCAAATACAAAAAAAATAGCAAATAAATATCCAAGTGCAAGACATCTTGTAGAAGGGAAAGTTTCATCAGCTGAGGGTAGGGCTCCGGAAAGACTTCTCACAGAACATAACACATGAGCTGATCTTTGAAGGAAATTAAGAATTCTAAGATATGGCAGTGAAGAGGGCACACATTTTAGGCAAGCGAGGTGAGAAGTACTTTGAAGCTACTTTGATTGTCCAGTGTGGGCAGCCACCTAGTCTACCAATGCATAATGGCAACAATTTTCTTTTTTTTTAGTACCATAGTATAAATTATGAGACTTTGAACTGGTCTTAGTCTACTACCATTGCTCTAATGTCCTGAAAGGATTGAGTTTCATTTTTTAAATCCTGGAAATTAAAGAATAGTCTCATGATAAAATGCTCTAGATTTTAGAACATGTGGCTTTCTAGACCCTTGGGTATAGTCTTTTGATTGAGTTCAAGTTTTACAGAGCAAATCCTTTTATTAAGGGGATTTGTTCTGTGAAATTTGGATTCAGTCAAAGAGTCACACTTGAGGACCTAGAGGTCCACATGTGGCCTCAAGGCCACAGGTTCTCCACTCCTCTTCTAGAATGACACCTCACCACGTGATTTCTTTCCGTTACCTCATATCCTTGGTTTATGTAGAAGTAATAGCCGTGTTTCCAACTCTGACCATTTTAAAGGGCTGTGGTCTGACCAGTAGTCTCTATAGACCTTTCATAAACCCCATCTTTAAAAAACCTACCTTGAGATTGCTTAAGAAATTACAAAATAATTGAAGTGATAAATTTCAACCCCTTACTATATTTTCTTTGGCTACATGGAACACAGTGTCTATAATTCTTGAGATTCTTTCAGCTGTTTTTGGGAATAAACTATACTTTTTCTGTTCCACTTGGGCAGTATGAAGTACACAAGGGGGAAAAATAACCAAATGAGGGTCGTAAATAGAAGAGAAGAAAAGAAATTATATTTTTTTAAATTCCCAAACTATTCCAAAAGCTTTTTTTGGTATTTTAAAGATCCCTGACATTGGCTGTATGAGTATTCCCCACACTGATGCAGCCTATGAACCCACAGGACCTTAGTGATGGTTCTTATGGATTGTTGAGGTCAAAAAAAAATCATCACCTGGTACCAACAATCTTTTTTTTTTTACCTTTTGGAGGGCATTTGGGGTTAAGTAACTTGCTCAAGGTTACACGGCTAGTTTTTTTGTGTGGGTGTTAAGTGTCTGAGGCCAGAACCGAACTCAGGTCCTCCTGACTCTGGGGCCAGCGCTTTACTCACTGCACCACCTAGCTGCCCCTTAATGTCATCGAATTTTATATTTTCTGTGGTACTAACCATCTTGATGAGACTTGAAACATAGCATAGATAGACTTGAAACATACACATACTTGAAGCTGCATTCAGGCAGATAGTTGGCTCAGTGGATAGAGCCTGATCCTGGAGTCAAGAAGACCTGAGTTCAAATATGGCCTCAGACACTTACCAGCCATGTGGCCATAGGCAAGTCATTTAACCTCTGTATACCTTGGTTTCTTCAACTATAAAAAGGGGATAATAATAGCACCTATCTCACCAGATTGTTGTATCACAATTGTAGAGCACTCGGCATGGTACCTGGAAAATAGTAGGCACTTATTAAATGCTTGCTTGCTTCCTTTCCACGGTGTTAAGACCTATGGATGATTCAACTCTGTTCATTTTGATGCTTAGATCCCAAGGTTATGTCCATGATACAGAAAGAGGCCTTAATGCAGTACCCCAAACACAGGAAGTTAAAAAGAGTGTTTTCTTTAAAATTCTCCAGCTAGATGTATGTTTTGTGAGAAAAAAGACTTTGAATCCAATACTCTTCCTACTTTGCCATGATTTATTTCTCCCCCAGTGGAGAGCTATTTTGTGTTCTGCCCATTATATTAGCTTAACCATTAGAATGTACGCTTCTTGAGGTCAGGCTTCTTTTTATAAATTTTTTAATTTTTGTCTTTATATCCGAGGGCCAAAGCAAAGGTCCAGTCCTTTTACTCAAGTAGCCTGATCCTAAATACTTTACGCACAGTAGGTTCTTAATCATCATTTGTTGAATTGAATTAATCAATGTTTGTTGAAAGATTGTGTGGTTTCCTCCAAAACTGTCAGTTTCTTCAATCCTTTCTTCCTTTTAAACACATCCAAGCAACTTCCCTCAGATTGAAGTAACAGGAGAGTAAATATTTTAGCATTTCATAAAACTGAAAATATTAGCAGGCAGTTTCCTCAGCCATTTGACTAATAGCAAGCATTTTCGACACATTACAATCAATTAATTTTCCAGTATGGTTTTCAAGGGAGAAGAATGAGCTAAATCCAGAAAAGAGGCCCAGAGTTGCCCACTCATGCCTTTCCTGCTGTGGACATGGGGAATTCACACATAAAGGGAGTGAGGGACTTTCTCTTGCATTGGACATAATAAATATATTGTGTTTGTTCAAGCAAAAGATAGGTGGAAATGGAAACAGGCCTGTGGTTGATGTTGCATTAGAGACTTGTGAAAGAACAGTTCTTTTGCTGAATCATAGGCATTAGGGTTAAAGAGCCCTAATGGGCTGGCCTGCTAGTCTGTCTTCCTACATCACAGCCAGAGCATTTACAAATGAGAATATTCACAGGATAAATTGAATACCTAAGCAGGCATATTATAAAAGTGCTCTGAATTTTTATGTAGTGTTAAAAAAAACAACACAAATACCCCAAACTCAATGTTCCTCCTCTCATTTCTTGCAAAAAAACCTAACCTCTATTGGGAAGGACTCACTCCATAAAAAGACACTTCAGAGAATGTGGAGAGCTTTACAACACCCTGAAAGGTTGAAGATGACAAGAAACTAATGACATTGGCAAGTAGTCAGAGAGGGTTCTGTATTTGCAAAAGGCAGAAAGCCATAGCTTGACATGCCAGAGGTGAGAAATGCTCCTTTCAGATTGTATCTCAATAGGGCCAAGGGTCAGATAAAAAGGTGAGTAAGCACCATCTAGATGTTCCCCCAAATGGTAAAATGTTTACTGCTGGGGAGCAAAAAGATTTAATGGTTTGTGGATTTTTCATGAAAAAAAAATTAAGATGATAGGATAAAAAAGATTGAAAACTGCAAGGGACTTTTAAGGTGATCTCATCCAACTCCCTCATTTTTACATATAAGGTTCTAAAGAAATGAAGTGAGCCTCCTTGGTATTAAATGAAGAAGAATGGGGATTTGATCTCAGGCCCTTTGACCCCAAATCCAATGCTTTTGCTACTGCATCATCAACCCAATCCCCTTTTAGTCTCAGTTTAGGAATATTAGATCCATAGACTGTTAGTATAATGGGATTTTAGGTCTGGAGCTCTAAGGAACCTTAGAGAACATCCCACCCAATTCTCTCATTTTCTACATGAGAAGAATGAGGCCTAGACTGGTTATCTGTGGTCACATGGTTAGTTAGTGAAATGGTCTTGTATAAATATAACCTAATTGTATTGGGAATTTTAGGATTATTGCAAAACCAAGGACAGCCTAAACAGTCAATAAAGTTATTTTTCATTTGTTTTTAATCTGTATCTAGGGTGAGTCAGGGAGTTAGTGAACATCATACTTCTGGTCAGTATATTTGTATTTTGATCTCTGTACTTGGCAAGACAAATCTATTCGCTGATATTGCCTATAATTTGTTTATATCTTTATCTTTCATCTTTATACAAATGTCCCTGAGATATTGCCACTTGCCCATGACCACACAGCTAATGTGTTGAACTTGGATCTTCCTGAATCCAGTGCTCCAATAATCTATCCTTTTTTCCTGTTTCTTCCCTTACTACCTAAATACATGATATATGACTGCTTATTGTTGGAGACATCTGATTTTTTGTTAATTTTGGTGCAAGGACATCAAAGCAACTTCTCAACCAATCAACCAGTGCTTATTTTGAGTGTCTTCTGTGTTCCAAATGATATAAGCCAGAATCAAAGCTACCTTGGAAATGTGTGAGGATCTTGCCAGCAAATGACCATGAAAATACGGAGGAAGATTTCAAGATACAGACTGCTGAGGGTACCCAAATGAATAAGGCCTGGAGTTTAAGGAATAGGAGGTATTGAAGGAAAGGGAGAATTGATACCACCGGAAAGTGTTGGGAATTCATTTCTGGGGAGAATAAGAACACAGTTCATGCCAGTTCAAATCAATGTATGCCTACATTGTGCAAAGTATTGTGATAGGCCCCAGGGATATAATGAAATGGAATCATTCTCTGCCCCAAAGAATTTATGGTGTACCAGAAGAAAATAGCAAGTTTACAGATGAGTAAATATAGGGTAAATTTGGGACTGGGTGCAAAGAACTTACAATTGGGTGGAAGTAGGGGGGCTGAAGTCACAGGAAATAGTACCTGAATCCAAACTTTACTGGAACCAGGGATTCCAAGAGGGAGAGGAGAGGAAAGAGAATATTCTGGGCATAGAAATAAGCCTGTACCAAGGCACAAAGGTAGGAAATGTAGTTTCCTAACTGGAAAACAATTGATAGACTAGTATGGCAGGGATCTAAAGTATTTGGAAGGGATTAAAGTGATTTTTCACACACAAACACACATTCTCACTGAACGATCAGGGATGAAATATTGTGAATCCTAGCTATGATATACTTAGCCTAAAGAAGATGGGCAAGGAGAAGTCATCAGATGTGACAAAGAATATTTACAGTTGGATATCATTAGCCTAAAAATGATAGCCAAGTTTAAAGGTAGAGAGAAGTGAAAGGGATGGAATAGAGGAAATCAAAGCAGACAGCCATGAACATGTATCTTGTGAGCGTAGGAGCAGAATCCCATCTGAGATTGGGGAAATTTAGACCAGGCCATTCAATCCACCCCTCCCCCCTTTCCTATTAGCATGCGCTTCTCTTACCGATGGCATTTTCACAGTGAGAACCACCCAGGAACATATTTGCCAACTGTGCATCCACAAACCGTCACTGCAGGTCCATTCTCGGTTCCACTGCTGAATCCCCAGAATATATAGTGACAGTTAAGAAAATCCTAACATTTTCCTGAGAAATACTGTCTCAATTAACCATCTTTATTACTGCATTGTACTTTGTTTTATTACATTATTTCTCTCTAGCAAACCATAGCAAACAATTTTACTATGGATAACAGAGCTCTGCCTCCTTCATCCCTTATCCCATTCGGTTTTTATTTTGTCATAAAAAAAAGGAAAGAAAAAGTAACCTGTACATCACCAGACCTAAAATTTCTCTGTTGTTTCCATGGGAAAAAAAAAAGAAGACAACTTCGGGTGATGCGTGTGCTACCTAAACATGAAAGTATCAACCAGTATGTTTTCGAAATTGAAAATAAAATTATGGAGAAAATGCTTTATTTGATTCTCTGTTTATGGGAAATTCATTTTATTTGACTTTTTTATTTGTAATATCAACTATATTGCAGAGCACAGTTTCTAGGTGCTCCCTTACGGTCCCATTCTTCTCCATTATTAATGCTGTACTGTTGATATATTGTCAGCCTTGTACATACATTCTATGAAAATGAGTTTTACAGTAGGTTGGGATTTATAACAAAGCTTGACATATGCAGCTAATTCACCTAGACAGTCTTGTCAGTTTTCCGTTCATGAATAATTGATACTCAGGGCCCGGAGTTCAGCTCCTGTTAGTACTTCAGCTGTTAAATTTCAGCAGCATAATGGATGAATATTTGTTTATAATTTCTGTACATGGTCCCGATGTCAGCTCCCTTGCCTCATTTGCATAGGTAGATTGAGATGTTGGAAGTGTAATGAGCGTATGAAGATGACGAATTGTTTTCCTCGATGCCGGTGCGGTTCTGTAAATGTTTGATTAGTTTTGAATGGATTACTGTTAGATTATCTGGTTCAGGGGTTAACGTGAGCAGCTCTCTGCTCCCAGAGCTTTTGTGATCCCTCGCTGACAGATTTTAAAATTCATACAGTGGTATCAGTACCACAAAAGCAAGGGGGTAGTCTTTGCAACAGATGTTTAGTAATTAAGCATACGGTTTGCCTGTTTGGGAGATGCTCAGGAATTTTAAATGGGCATGATTTGTTTAGTTGGAGGGAATTACAATTCTAAAGAAAAATATTCTTTTCCCCCCTAAGTGTTGATTTTCTCTTCCTTCCCCTCTCCTCATTTCCCCCTCCTACTCCTTCTTCTCCACCCCATCCCTTCAGCCCCCCCATTAGAAGAATGAATAATATAAAGAAATCCTGGAACAAGGAAGACAATCTAATTCAAACCAGGGGGAACTGGGGGCAGCTTCTTTTTATTTGCCCAGTTTGGAAATTAATGAGCTTTATCCAGCAAATCATTGCAAACGAGCTATCTTAGCTGGAAACACTTAGGTTAAAATGACCAACGTTTTCAGTCATTTCCCTAGAAGCTGCCTGGTCCAAAGTCATCTCTAGGGGGTGCATCTAGTCAGATCCCAATTAGGAAAGGCAGAAAAAAAAGAACCTTGGTGCAAACAAAGGAAATGATCATTTTAAAATGGCAAGTGATTAAAATAAGACTGAACAAAGGCCTGGAAAGAGGTGATCTCTCTTTTCTTCTATTCAGTTCCTGGGGGTGGGGGCTGGGGAGAAAGATCCTAATTCTCCATTGCTTACAGAATGGCAAGCAGGGCTGAAGCCCAGTCCCATTGACCATGTCCATGGTGTCACTTTAAATAAAGATTCAGGAGGCAGGAGGGGCATCTGAGCATCCTTCTGTCCCTCCCATGTGTTCCATATGACCCATTCCAATGGTAGGATTAGAATCATTAGAAACAAATCATTGGATGATGTTAATTGATATCATCTTTCAAGGCTCCAGGCTCAGACAAACTGCCTACTTAGCCCCAACTCCTATTTCCCGCCATCTCCCCACTACCTACCACCACTAAACTCTTATCCTTCCATGTTCTTTCCCCCACACCTCCTTTTTCTTTCCTTTCCCTTTTTTCCCCCTCAGACTGGAAAATCGAGGGAACAGGGCCTTAATGAAAAGATTTAGTGCCAGCAGCTAAAACAGAAGTGAGTTCCCGTGCTCTCTTGCTCTGTATTTTTTCAGTCCCTGCATACAGTTCCTTAGCTTGTCTGGCAATCATGTTAGTGATTATATGGGTAATGAAACACGTGCTCTTTTTGTCTGTGCCTCTGATTAATCTGCTTTCTATTTAGCCTTGATTTATGGTGCTCAACTGTTGAGGTGAACACTGGCCCATCAGTTCCATAGCCTATTACAGACGCAGCGACTGCTAAATGCCTGCGAGGCTTGAATTGTTTCTTGACAGCCAGGCTTCCCACTACATTCCCTCCAATCTGTTTTGCTTCCTGGTGTGACCTTTCATACAGTAAAATACATTAGTTGAATAGCACAGTCTCATTAAAAGAGTGAATTAACCGAAGAGTCTTTTTAACTAAATGACAGGCAGAGGACTGAGTGCTAATAGCCATGGGCAGTTAGAAACTTAACTCATGAATCAGGCTGTTAATACTGCTTCATGCCTGAAGCGCTGAGGGCACCGCGCTCTCTGCTGGCTCTCATAAGAAGAAAAGCTCATTACTTTCCTCCTGATGGGAGAGAAAGAGTGAGCGAGCAATAATAAAGCTTGAATTTTTCAATACTGTTAAAAATGGGGCTGACAGATTGCCGACAATAGGAGCCGCGGCCTAGACACCGCGTATGGAGCCGCTGAATTAGCAATACCATATATCATACAATCTAATTAAATCAACCCGAAGAATGAAATTAGTTTTCTGTGAGTGAAATGGCCTTTGAAAGAGCTCTATTAAATGAACTGGAGAGCATTAATTAAATAATTCACAGTGAGGGATTTTGCATTTATACAAAAATTGTGAGCTTAATTGTCCATGCTGTAGTACAGATTTGGCCTTATGTTAACAATGTGTCGAAAGTACACTTATTGGAGCATATCAGGAACAGTTTAACATAAATGCAGCTCAGAAAGTTCGAAGCACTGGGCCAAGAAACCCAAGAAAGAGAGGCCATGTGACACCCAGACCTCACAAGTCGCCTGACTAGTTGGTTAGAGTTTTTTGGTGTTTTTTTTTTCTCTTTTTTTGGGTACCTTATTATTGACTTTAATATTCAGCAAAATTTCTGAGGGGGAAGATTGAGAGGGGTGGATTTCAAATCCAATATCATGCATCTGCAAACTAAAGTTTCTGCCATCTCTACTCACATTTGGGTTGGATCCTTTGAGTTCCAGGTATCATGGACACTAGGCAATATCTGGTCAAAACGGACCTGTGGAGACAGGCCACCAAGTCAGGCTGGGAAACCCTACTTACTCCTTAAAGCAATTAATATGCATCTTCCTAGCCATGTTGTCCCATGTATCAAAGCATCTTTGCTTTTTTGAAAGTAAAAGCAAATTCTAAGATATGTATATATATATATGCATACACATATTTTTGTCTAATTATGAAGTCTTCTTCTGATATCTCATCATGGCATGTAGATCTCCCAGACTTCAGCTAAGCACAGGCTTTGTCAGCAAACAAACAAAAACAAGCAAACAAACAAAAGATGGTTGAGAATGGGTCTTATTATGGAGTGTGATGTAGCTGTCCATGGACTAGGCTAGCTAAGTAATAGAGACTTATTCACTGGGTTGATTATAGAGTAATGGGATTTTTTGGCCACAACAGTTCTCATGGGCATTCTACCTACTGAGTTATAAAGCATTTGTGATCTGCATCAGTGAAAGATGAGAACCAATTCTGAAGTATTAAAATAAAAAGCCTCAAATTGGAAGGAAAAAAATGCTATGCTTTCTGAAATAGATAAGCTCTTGAATCTTGGGAGCAGGAAACATTAAAGAAATGGAGGAAAAAAAAAACATGTGGGACACTTTTCCCCTCTAGAGTCCAATTTCAAATTAATACAAAAGTATTTATTAAACCCTCAGTATGTATAGAGCATCATTCAGGACCTGGGAGATACAGAGATAAAACAAGATAATTCTTGTCCTCAGGGAACTTAGCAAAGGCCTCTGGGTTCGGTACTGACAGGTAGGCTTAAGGAAGGCTAAGTCAATGTCAAAGCCTTTCATCTATCATCAAAATATTTATTAAGTTCTAATTGAATACAAAACATTGCTCTCTCCTTTAAGGAGATTTCTATATAATTGGAAAACATCATGTACTCAAAAACATATAGTTTACCAGGAAAGTATGCTGAGTAGTAAGTGAGTGGCAACAATTACAACAGCAATACATACTTATATAGCATTTTAAGATTATGATAGAAAAACCATAGACTCTGGAACAGAGGACCTGTGTTCAAATTCTGTTCTAATGCTTTCTACTTGTATGACCTCCCCTGGTCTCAGGTTCCTCAACTGCAGAAGGAAGACTTTGGACTAGATGGCTTCTTTGGACCCTTCTGGCTCCAGCTCTGTGAACCTGTGATTGACCGAGTGTAGGAGTTGATTCTAAGAGTTCAGAGGAGAGAGAGAGATGTACCAACAAACACTAATCTTATATTAGGTGCTGAGAAAATCATTTAAGGCCCTGGGTAAGGAGATGGGCCTTGGAGGGTGGTAGGATTCACACTGACAAAAAGGAAGAAGGGATCTCAGAGGCTGGGCATGCAGAGATGGGAGTGAATGGGCAGAAATGTACTTATATTCAGAAGAAAGATGATACACCCTGTGGATGGGATGTAGGATTCACATAGGAAGGTGAATTAGGGCCGTGAATTCCAAGATAAGACATTTAGACATTATCTTGTGGGTAAGAATAGAAGGGCTATTTAAAGTTTTTAAGTGAACCAATGTCTCAATGAAAAGAGCATTTAAGAAGATTAATCCAGGGATCGTGTGGAGGGTGAATTGTGTGGACATGGAGCGAAGAAATAGGAAAGGCAAGGCAGGGAAAACAGTTTGGTGTTTATTGTAATAGTTCCAGTGATGTGTGATAATATATTGAAATCACTAGTTATGGCCAACTTTAAATTTAAACATTCTATTAGGATAATGGGACCGAATCTCAGTAATAGTCACAGTATCCAAAATTCAGCCTCAAGATAGTAATAGGTACTATTTATAGAGATTTAAGTCTTACATATTTCATACGATCCTCACAACAATCCTGTGAAGTATGTGCTATTATTATCTCCATTTTATAGATGAGGACGTCTGAGGCAGGATTCAAACTCGGACTCCATGATCTATTGATCTCAGTATGAACACCCTATCCACTGTGCCACCCAGTTACCTATGCAGCTTTGAACCTTATAATCTTCTTACCAGAATGTCCTTGTTACTAAAAAACTAACCAATCAAGTAGGTACTAAATGCTGTCTTAAGACATAAGGCACTTGGATGAGGGAAGCAAATACAACTCATTGCTTCTATGGCTGCCTCTTCACTGGTCAGCACAAGGGGAAATATGTATGCATGTGGGAAATGTTTCAGGAAACCCCAGTAAATGTAGCTATTCCCTTCCTGAGTCCTAGGGGCATACCTGAGTCTAACCATCATTCTATAAGTAACCGAATTCATCTAAAGGCAAAAAGGCTGTGGCCAGCCTAATTATTTACTTGGAATCAATAACAGCACTTTCTACTTCTTAAATGCCTTACCTAGCACCACCTCTGTATACTTCCAGAATAGCAGCATGATGGCTTACGACATATTTTACCTGGCTCCTATGTCTCCATGGACTTCTAAAATTATCATGCTAACAGTTTAATGTCCTCACTAGATATCTATCAGAGGGCCCTTGTCTCGATTAATAATATTTCTAGCTTTGAGATGAAAAGAATTCTCTTAAAAATAGATGTACTAAAATCTAATATCATGCTTCAGGGAATTAGCACCAGGATGAAAGGGATAAGTAAGCAATATATATTTTCTCGTCTCAGCATTGATTGTTTTTGTTAGTCATGGGCTATTCATATCCCCTTTTCCCTAAAAAAAGAAAGAAAGAAAAAGGTGAAGGGGATGGGGCTGGGAAAGGCAGCAGAATACTAAACTAGTGTTTTGTCATCCCTTTGCTCTTATTTTCCAAATCTTATTGCTCCAGTGAGTTGAGTTAAATTTTACTGTGACCCCAGGCCTAGATTAGATCTTGTAGGGATATTACCAAAATATAGTGCATGGTCCCTGCCCTCAAGAGGCTTGTATGGGAATCCAATGAAGAACTGATTTTAGAAAGTCAGCGGTTTGTAGTACCATCCAGAGCAAACTGAACTGGGAGACATGTGAATGGTTAGATTAGGCTTTACAAAACACACAAAGAAATTCATTGTCCTTGAAACATTAGAATTTATTGGCTATTTATTATTTATGGTTGTTAAAGGAGTGTTCAAAGTCAACTTTCAATTATCTGTGATGAAGGTTCTTGGCCAGTGGCAGGATAATGTCAATGAGATAGGGACTTACTGGTGATGTTCAGGGAATGCAATCATATTTGTATATCAATAAGCAAAGACAAATTTGTTGGAAAATAATATTATTAATTCTGAAAGCAAACTGAAAAGACTTGGGGATTATCTGCTGCCATGGCTCATTTCTAGCACTTTTCTCTAGTGGGGTTAATAGATAACAGACTCGTCTGATGTCTTGTATCTCCCTGATCTGTATTGCTGTACAGATTTCTTGGAAAGAGAAGCAGGTTTGCCACAATCAGTTGTCATGGAAGTGACAAAAGCAGCAACATCTTAAGCAAGAGAACAGTTAGCTTTAAATATGTAGTAATAAAGCACTCGGAGACCAGTGTGTCTATGAGATTTTCATCATGTATCCATGAGGTCATCAATAGGCTTATTCCCTCCACCAATGTAGATCTCTACCCATCCCCATGTCCTCTTGTACTATGTGGTTCTTGTCCAAGTCTTTTCTTAAGACTGTCATGAAAGAGCTATTCAATAAGCAGGAAGTCTTTCTCATCTTATTTTAACATTTTGTACAAGACTCAGGCTGTCCATTTAAAAAAATTCTTGGTGCCTTTGTTTTATATCACTGAGCTGTCTATTTCATCCCTTACACATACTATATAAGATTATGGTTAGAGAAGGGAACTCAGGCCATCTAGTCTGGGACCCTCATTTTATAGGTGAGGAAACTATGAAAGAAGTCAAATGACTTGTCTAAAGTCATATAGATGTCAACAGATTTTCATGCAGACCCTCTGACTCCAGAGCCAGTGTTATTTCTACTGTACCATATAGTTAGTTAGATAGATAGAGCATTTATTAAGCTTTTAATGTTTTCCAGACACTGTGCAGAGTGCTGAAAATATAAATACTGTACAGGTTTCTACCCTCGAAGAGCTTATATTCTATTGTTAAAGGCAATACATAAAGAGGTGCTAGAAAGGGAGGGCATGAGGGGAAAAGGAATACCCTCCTGGGGCCATGGTAAAGAGTTGGCAACAAGTAGTAGTGAAGTGGGGGAGACCTGGTTCCTGACAAATAAGGCAAAAATCACCCTTATTGTGGGGGATAGAGGGGAGAGAGGGAAGGGATGCTTGCTTCCATTGGAGTGGAGATAGTCAAAGAGGGGAATCATGGTGAGAAGATTGTAGGAGGCTGCATACCAGCTTCATGACAAGCCCACAATCTTTTCTGATCTTTTATCTCCATGATCTTCTTACACAAGTTGTGTGTGTGACATGTACACACAAATACATATATATCCATATATGTATGTATACATATGTATAACAACAATGATGATTGCTGACATTTATATAGCTCTTTATGACTGTAAAGAAATTTAAAAGGAATGATTTTGATTCTCAGACTAGCTCTGTGATGTAGGTAGGATAGAGAGTATTATTCCCATCATACAGACAAGGAACTTGAGGCTCAAAGAGACTGTGACTTGTGTAAGGTCATGCAGTCAGACACGAATATTTGAATGGATAGTGCATTCAGTTTGCATTATGTTCCCTTTACTTTAAAAATAATCATTTTCATTAAGGCACTATACGAATATCAGCCATTACAGTTATCTTTCCACATCACTGGGGTTGTGTGTGGGGGTGTACCTCCACACCTGGAAAATCTGCATAAAATTCTTTGGTCTTCCTTTCATACCACAGAATAAATTTGATTTTTTTTCTTTTTCTTTTATGAGGTGTTTGTGGTAAAATTTGGGTTGATATTATATAATACTATACATATATTTTATGCATTTCTGAGTTTCTAAAGTTTTTCTGTGTCATCTGCTGGTGTTGGCTGCATCTTCCACAAAACTCCCCCCAAATTCCTGTTTAATTTCTGATGCCAAACCATGATATATCCAAACTGTTATGGGGGAATGTAGAAATGTAGAAAGAATACTATTATTATTACAGAGTTCACATGGTACGGTGAAAAGAGTTGTTAGTTATTACCTTGTGTCTTGGGTACATCACCTAAGCTCTGAACCTCAGTTTCCTCATTTGTAAAAATGATGGGTGAGACTAAATAGCCTCTAACATCCCTGATAGCTCTAAATCTATATATGTTCTCATGATTTACATAGGACTCACCAGTTTATAAAACACTTTCACATACACCTTCTCATTTGGTCCTCTTAACAGTGGCTGACATTATCATCCCCATTCTACAAATGAGAGAACTGAGACTCAGTTAGCTTATTTTTATGATATTGTGAATATAGGCTGGCTAGGGAAACTTGAGTTCTTGGATACACACACACCACTTTGACCAGTCAAGTTAGTCAAAATGAGTTGGATGGGCAGATGGCATTAAATGAGGTCCCCTCACCCCATCACCATAGAAACACAGCATGGACATAGCCATCATTTCCTAATTCTGAAGCAATTTTGTGTGACTGACACCATATTCACTGGGATGGATGGGGTTTACCTGGTAGTATTTTCATTCACATTCATCCTCATGGGTCATTCTATGGCAGTCTTCTTCCTGCACCTTTTAAACATGCAGCTTGAAGCCTAGGCTTTCTATGGTTTCTGTATTCCCCTGATGTGATATCAATATAACATCATTCTAACTACTCAATGATATTTCAGATGCAGTAATATCAAACTATTCAATCACTCGCACCATTGCTTTTAATATTAAACATATTTAGTTTATTCATAAAAGGAATGTTTCACACTAAAGAATTCTTCACTATTCATCTTGATTACATTCAGCTTAACCTCCAAAATATGTCATTTCCCTTGAATTTTTGGTTGTATGTATGAAGCTAAGTGCTTTCTTATGTGAGCTGAGAGAAAAGAAAAAGATATCCTTTTTCTTCAAAGAAGTTCCTGAACTAATATGAAGGAGTTATTGAGGCCTGAAGGAGAAGCATCATGGCAGCTGGGCTTTCCAATTCCCCACATGTGACAAGTTGAGTGACAGTATATTTAGTGATGGGAACACTAAACTGAGAGTCAGAGAACCTGGGTTCAAATGCTGGTTCTATTTTTCATTACATGTGTCACCTTGGGAAAAATTCTTTAACTTCTCTGGGTCTTAGTTTCTTTGTCTATAAAATTATGGGATTGGACTGGACAGTGGTTCTCAGGCTTTTTGGTCTCCCTTATGCTCTTAAAAATTATTGAGAACTCCCTTCTCCAAGAGCTTTTGTTTGTATGGGACACAGGTTCAGATGAGAAATGTTTACCATATTAGAAATTAAAACATCTTAATATTATTTTGAAAATAGTTTTGACCTCAGACCACACGAAAGGATCTGGAGGACCAGTAGACTAAATTATTATAAAACCTATGTTCCTTTAGACTGATGTTTATTTCTGTTATTCCTACAGCCTCACACCTAAATCACACAATTCCAGAATTGGGAAGTTTCCAACTGATATTTCTAAAATGATCCTCCCCTCTAGTATACCTGACAAATGGTGATCCAGCCTTTGCTTAAGACCTCAAATGAGGCATCCATCCCATTCCTCTTTTGGGTGACTCTAACTTAAGGAAGTCTTTCCTTACATTAAGGTTAAATTTCTGTCTTTGCAACTTCTATCCTGTGTTCCTAATCCTTCCCTCTGGCACCAAATGGAGCAATGCTAATCCCTCTTCCATGTGACAGCCTTTCAAATACTTGAGGATAGCTATCATGTTCCCTCTCAGTGATTCCTTCTATAGCCTAAATAGGTCCACTTTCTTCAACCAGTCTTCATGGCATGAATTAGAGATCTTTCACCACCATAGTTGCACTCCTGTATATGCTCTCCACCTTATCAATGTCCTTCCTAAAATTTGGCAGCTAGAAAGACCATAGCATTCCAACTGTGGTCTGACCAGGGGAGAGTAGCATGAGTCTATTAACTCCTTATTCCTGAACACCATACCTGTTAAAACTTGGGCTAAGCCTAAACACATCTGTACCACACAACTAAGAAGCCAGGAGATCATCTCATCTGAAACATTCATTTCTGATGAGGAAATGGGCCCAACTGGGGAAATAGCTTGCCCAAGATCAAACAGCCATTTAGTAGCAGAACTGGGTCTAGCAAGCAGTTCTTCTGCCTTTTGTGCCTGTACTCTTTTTGCTCGAGCATTTTTTTCTTTCTAGAAGTTGACTTAAAAATACAACAAACAAGGGCAGATAGGTGGCACAATGAATAGAGCACTGGCCCTAGAGTCAGGGAGATCTGAGTTCAAATCTAACCTCAGATACTTGATCACACTTACTAGTTGTGTGACATTGGGCAAGTCACTTAACCCCAATTGCCTTGCCTCCCCCCCTCCAAAAAAATAGTACAACAAACAGCAACAACCACCTTGCTATGGCTAGTTCTGTTTAAAGTGAAAAATGAATGAGCTGCTAATTACTGGTTGTCTTAATGAATTGTCATACAATCAACAGGTTAAGGAGGATCCCTGCTGCTCCTGTATAGACCAACAGTGCCAAACAAGATGCTTTGCATTTGGAAATGTTTGCTGGAGTTATACCTTTCTAAAATCAATGTTATCATGGTAACACCATAAGACTGCCAGGCACAGAACATTATGACCTTATAAGAATCACAAGTTCAGATCATCTAAATGACAGTGGAATGGTTCATGGTGGTTATGAAAAGGCCACTATATATTATCCACAATGATTTAGATGTGACAAGTAGTTGTATTAAAGACAATGAAAACTGGATAAGGAGATGGGCTGGCTATGGAACCAGAATGAAGAATAATTAGGTGTATATTCCCAGCTTTTCATTGGTATACACAAAATATTGGTGGTGTTGTTTTTAATGGAGGTGGACTTGTCTTAGGCAGCTCCCCTATAAAGCATATGCAGAAAGAAAGGAGCAAAACTCATCCAAGATGAAAAGGCATGGAGAGCTGACAAACTGTGATGATGGGGAGAATGTCCTCAATGATGATGCATGTATCCACTGAGGCACTGAAGTTATGTTCTATGGACGTGGCCTCCCACTGATTTCTATGATGAGAGCAAGGAGTTTCTATGTGGTACATGAAGTAGATTGAGATTCTTGGGAGAATATACTCTAGGAGAATATGGAGAATAGTATCTTATGAACCATAGCATCCCCATATTAGCATTGGGGAATAAATGCATTTCTTTACTCTCCTCCATAATACCAGACACCATCCTGGGCACATTGTAGTCAAAGTCAAGATCTGGAGGAGGGTTTTAGAGGTAATTTAGTCCAATTGCCTCATTTTACAGATGAAGAAACCAAGGTACAGAGAAGTTAAATAACTTGCCCCAAATCATATTCATAATAAGGTCATAAGGAGCAGAGCCAGCATATGAACCCAGGTCTTCCAGACTCCTAGCCTAGTGATCTTTCCATTACACCATTCTGACTTAATGAATACTCATTGAATTGAATAGGATTGAATTTATATAGCTTACTTAAAACTATTGCCTTAGGCTACTGTACAGACACCTGGGACAGGGCACCTTCCCCAGAGAGGGACTATAGCTATAGAGTCATTTGCTTTTCTTGTCACCAAGTAAAAGCGAGTATTTTATTAGGAACACAGCAAGGTCCCGATTAGTGCGAATAGCAAATTTCCCCTGCAGTGATCACATTATTAGAATTTGCACTGCATATTTCCATTGAGCTGGAACCACTGGATCATATTTTTTTACATAATCATAAGTTTGAATATATGAGACCGGGGGGGGGGAATGTGTTTGCACTAATCTGCAACTGACAGTATAATATGTTTTTTCCATTAACATCTTCATTAATGCCCTCTCAAAGCAGAGAAGAAATTCTCTCCAAGTCCATGCCAGTGGAGATCAAAGTCATTGGCAGATTTTATTGAGCTGGAAAGGCTTGGGGTATGACACCCACAACTCAACTAGACTCTGTCTGTCATCTGAATGAGACTAGGAGAGGCTCATAAAACATGATGCTACAGTCTCTATCTGTGAAGACGGTAGCAAGACTGATGAAATCCTGAAAGTGTGAAGGGTTACAGTATATTAGCATGATACGAAATCCTCATTTTCATTTAATTTAATGAATACCTGTTAAGTATCTACTGCTAACCAGCACTGAAGGAAATAGATAAAGGCAGTCTTTCCCCTATAAAGCTTAAAGTTATTTTAGGAGGTGATAAGACATGTGCACAGATAATGATACTACAAAATAGGCTGTGATGTGTCCCTAAGAGAGGTATCTAAATGTCCAAAATGTTGTGTAAAGTTTGAGGCAGGAAAGATGATTTCTTATTGGAGAAATGAGGGGAGGTTTCACAGAGTAAGTAGGCATGGGGTCTTCAAGAAGAGATAGTATTTCAACAGGTGGAAATGGAGCTTTGATCAAGCAAATGCATCAGATAAGCAGAGAGGCTGGGTAAGGGTGGGGAAACTAATAGAAATACAGCACAGCTCCACCCAAGATTTTAATTCATTTTCTCAGAGAAAGGAAGGAAAGGGAACTGAGTAGAGGTCATTTTTACTTTGACATACATCTGTAAATTTGAGCAAGGAGGAATAGTCCCTTTAATTTTTAAAAGTTGTTCCCCAACTCTCAGAGGACATCCAGCATTCCTTCATTCATTTATCCATCCATTCTTTCAGAGAAGTGGCATGCCTTAGTGGATAAAATGCTGGACTTGTATTTATGAAGACCTGAGTTCAATTTCTGCCTTAGACACTACAGCTGTGTGACTCTTGATAAGGTGAACCTCAGTTTCCTCATCTATAAAACAGAGATAATAACACACTGCCCACTTCACAGTGTTGTAACTTTTTTTTAAAGTAAAAACTCTTTGCAATTCTTAAAGTCATATACATATACATATATTTATATATAACACCTCATGTTCCAAACAGAATTCATTATCTTCCCTCTACCCCAACCCTCCCTTCTTCCAAATTTCCTCTTTGGTGTTGAGGGTGCCGCCACCTTCCCAGCCTCCTAGGTTCACAACCTAGGTGTCATTCTTTACTCTTCACTCTTACCCCACAAATCCAATCAGTTACCAAATATTGTCATTCCTTCCCTCACATCTCTTAAATATATCCCCTTTTGTCCACTCACACAGCTCTGGCCCTCATCTCCTCTCACCTGGACTAATGTGATAACCTCCTCATTTGTGTCCCAGCCTCCAGTCTCCCCACTCCAGTCTCCATAGCTGCCAAAGTCTCATCATGTCACCTTCTTGCTCAATAAATTCTTGTGGCTCTGTTATCTCTAGGATCAAATATAAATTTCTCTGGCATTTTTAAACTCTTCACAACCTGACCCTTTTCTAGTTTACTACCCTTTATGTATTGTCTTGTCCGGCAATGCCAGCGTCTGTGCTGTTCTCTGCAAGACACTGCATCTCTCATCCCCGTGCCTTTGATTGGCTCTCCTCCATGACTAGAATGCTCTTTCTTCCCAGTTCTTCTTGACTTCCTGGGTGGGCTTCTTTTCAAACACCACCTTCTGCAGGAAGCTTTCCCCTTGTACTGTCTGAGCCTTTCTCTCTGGTTACCTTCCTTCTACCAGATGTGTCTATTTATTTACATATTGGCTCTCCCAATGGTGAGTAAACTTCTTGAGGGCAGGGATTGCTTTTGTGTTTTTACCTTCTTTTTTTTTTTTTCCTTTTGGAGGGCAATTGGGGTTAAGTAACTTGCCCAAGGTTACACAGCTAGTTTTTTTGTGTGGGTATTAAGTGTCTGAGGCTGGAACTGAACTCAGATCCTCCTGACTCCGGGCCCAAGGCTTTACTCAATGTGCCACCTAGCTGCCCGATTTTACCTTTCTTTATACCCTTAGTATCTAGCACAGTATCTGACATTTAGTAAATGCTTATGTGTTTATGATTGACAGATATACATTTCAGGTCTTATTTTTAGTGCTTTAAGATTTACCCAATACTTTCCTCATAACAGGTAGATGGTGAAGTATTGCTATGCAGATTTTTAAAAATTTAAAATATTTTAAAATTTATAAGCATTTTTTCTTCTTCCTACTCCCCTCCCCGTGCCTTAAAGGAAAAAAAAAGAAAGGAAAAGAAAACCCTTATAACAGATATGGATAGACAAGCAAAATGAATCTCACATTAGCTAGATCCAATAATGCATGTCTGATTCTGTCCAACAGCTCTCTGAAGGGAGGTCAGTATCATTCTTCATGATCAGTCCTCTGGAATCATGGTAGGTCATTGCTTGGATCAGAGTTCTCAAATCTTTTAAAGTTGTTTTACAATGTTGTTGCTATTGTAAGAAAAAAAGACTCTTGCTTCAGTTCATTTCTCTCACCATCATTTCAGACACATATTCCCAGTCAGTCAATAAACATTTATTAAGCCCCTACTATGTGGCCAGCCTTGCACTAAAGCACTAGATATACAAAGAAAAGCAAAAGACAGTCTCTGTTTTTAAGGAGCTCACAGTCTAACAGCTTCCCTGAAATTGTCCCCTTGGCTGTTCTTCATGGCACAATAATATGCAGCCCTTCCCCAGCTGATGGGCGCAGATGAGGAAACAAGATCACAGACAAGGAAACACAATCACAAAGGTTGGCCATGATCATATATTGGTAATTAGTGGTAGAACTGGGCATCAAATCCCAGCCTCAGTTTCAGGTCCAATATTCTCACATTCCACTACACTGCTTCCTTTTCGGGCGTTGTCATGTGGCTTCTAGAAATCTTTAGATTTTTCTTTTAAGAACTATATTTTAAAGGCTGCCATCCTCATTTGTACCCCCAGGGAGTGAAGAGATTACAGTCTTTCCTATTGTATGTGGAAAAAACCCCACCAAAAAACAAACAAACAAAAAAACCCCAACAACCCAGAGAAGGGGAGCAGACTCCCTCTGCTTTGACCCAGACCCCTCTAGAGTGAATGAGGGGCAATCACCAAGTAGACCTACATTTGCTTCAGCATCTTGAGAAAGTGCTAAATAAAAGTCCATAGCTATAAGGCTAGTTTATAATATGAACCCCCAACAGAATGGAATTTCAGTTGGAATGAGTATATTCCAAACACCAAAAAGAAGAGATGTCTTCCTGTCTTATGTATGCTTCTTGAGTTCCCATCAGATCATAAATTTGGTTTATAAATAACTACACCAGAGAATGCCCCTCCCCCCACTTATTTCAGTGTTATTTTTTTCAATTTCTCCTTATTCTTTCCCCAACCTCATTTCACCCTCCCCTATTGGTGTTTGGATACTTCGAGAAACTAGCATTGAATAATTGTGTTTTAGGTGTTGTAACAAGAAACTAGCAGATGCAAGTTTAGTGAGTATTGAGTTTTAAACTTGTCTCCCTGTGATTTGTGGCCATGTCACTGCAAATATTTTTCAATGTCACCGCCTTCGCCAGGCTGTCACTGACGCAGTCAGCTGGGGAATAGAAGGCCTAACACCATGATCTCAGTATTAATGGGAGCTGTTGAAAGTGGCAAAGGTGATAAAGTATTGTTTAGTTATTGGTGCCATACTTTGGCTGCGGGACATTATTATAAAACGTGGGTATTTTTTGTCAGATTTCAATCACGTTTCCAATAACATGTTTAGAAATTTGCAGAACCGAGGACCAACATAATAGCGATTTTTTTTAAGCTAGAAGAGTTCAGCTGTGTGATCTGGAAACTTGCAACAAAAGTCTGTAATTTTGATTTTACCTGCCACAGGACAGCCCATTCTCCCCTCCCCTTACTTCTTATGGAATACACTTGATAGTAAAAGATAGAATTTGTATAGCATTTTAAAGGTTTGCAAAGGACTTTAAAATATCTCATTTCATTGCAACAACCCAGTGAGATATGGTTATTATAATCTCCATTTTACAAATAATGGAACTGAGGCAAAGAGAGTTTAAATGGCATGCCCAGGGTCAAGTATCTGAGGTCAAATTTGAACTCAGGGCTTCCCAAACTCCAGACCTAACACTCTATCTACTAGGTCACTTTGTTGTCCCTGTGATGTTGAAATTTATAGGAAGGCCTGACTATCACTCAGTGAGGTGGTGTGTGTGGAGTTCCACAGAATAAGATACTAGATTTTTCACAATTTGTTTTCCACAGTGCCAGGAGATTAGAAAGTGCTTCAGGACAGGCCAACCTGGTAGGTAAATATGTGTGCCATCTGTTTTCTTTCCTCCCCAGTCAGGTCTGAGAAGAAATAAGATATAAAAAGTGCATAAGGTTTTTAGACAATGACATCCTGTTTTGCAAAATTGTATTTCATCCAGGAAATAGCAGGATTTCCCCACTTGCCCCCAGCCACAGGAAGAACTTAAATGAATGGCTTTGTGGGAAAGGATGCCATCATCATTAATAGCAGTCATTGTACTTAGCTTATAATTAAAATAACCTTTAAAATTCAATCTTTATAGATGGTGGAGATAACTTGATTTGAAGCCCCTCAATACATACATTTTGTGTAGCATTCACCCTGATTCGATGACTCCTAAGGGAAAAAAAAACAGAGAAACATAAAAATAGATGATGAGAGTTAATATAGCTTTTAAATATCAAGCTGTCAGGCTTTGATCAGGTAGAAATATTGTAATTGAACAAGAGTAAAGAGAAAGAGTTGATATTAGTACGAGGGATTTCAAGTGAATTCAGACTAAGCAGATTCAATGAGAGACAGGCTTTTGGCCAGTTCCTTGCATCGTCTGACCTCCCTTCCCAGTCGAGATTTGCTTGATAAAACAGACACAACCTCAATAAAACACTAACAATAGAAAAAAAGTAAATAGAAATCATATTAAGCAGCAGCAATATTGCATGAATTGAAACAAAAATTTAGCTATAATAGCCTTGGCAGATTTTAATATTGTCCCCAATCACATCACAATATGAATCATATCATGGTGTTTCTAAATAATGTTTATCGTCTTTAAATCTCCTTGCCTAGGCTACGTCTTCCATTATTTGAGCGCTGTGTGTGTGTGTGTGTGTGTGTGTGTGCTTTAAAAGAACTCATAAATAATTAATGTACAGGAAACAAGGGGGGCAGGGATGGGAGAATAGAATAAAATCTCTCCAGGAATAGTATTGTTGTGTTACAAATTGTGTTACACACAATCAAATGTGTTGTTAAAAATTGTCATTGGGTCTGACACCAGAAGTAAATGAGTAGAAAAGACATATATAACAGAGAGAGAGAAAAAATAGAAAATCCATTAATCAACATACAGCTAGCACCTTAAAGGAGGATGCAATGGGCATGGCATCAGAGATACACCTGCCCTTCTGTGTTCCTGAAATTGGCCTTGGTCTGGGGGTGGGAAGGTTGTATTTTGGGGTGGGGGTTGTTATTTAATTTTTGGAAAACCTGACAAAGATGCTTGGAGAATAAGGCAGCTATGGGGTGTAGGGAGTGTTTCTCTTTGGAGTCAGAGAGACCTGAGTTTGAATCTCACCTCAGGTACTTTAGTTGTGTGACTCTAGGAAAGTCACTGAACCTCTCTGTGACTCAGTTTCATTGTCTATAAAATAGGTACAATAGTAGCACCTGCCTCACAGGGTTATTGTGAGGATCAAATAAGAAAAATATGTAAAGCATTTTGTAAACCTTAAAATGCTGGATAAATGCTAGTTGTTGCTGTTAATTATTCCTGGAGGGAAAGGAATCAAAAGAATGGTAGTAGATCAACAAAATAGCACAATACTCTGAGTAGAAGGTTTAGCGTTTTGTTTTTAAACCCAACAGATGATTAGAAATTTTGATACAAGTGAAAATCAGATTAGACATCAGACAGCCCAGAGAATCGTAGTCATACAATCTTGAAAATGGAAGAAACCTTCAAGATCATCTAGATAGATGGATGGATGAATAGATAAACATATAAATAGATAGATGGATGGATGGGCGGACAGACAGATGGATGAATGAATGGATGGATGGATGGATGGATGGATGGATGATGGATGGATGGATGGATGGATGGGTGGATGGGTGGGTGGATGGATGGATGGATGGATGGATGGATGGATGGATGGATGAATGAATAGGCAGATAAATGGATGGATGGTTGGACAGACAGAGGGACAGACAGAGGGATGAATGAATGCATGATGGATGGATGGATGGATGGACGGATGGATGAATGAATAGACAGAAAAATGGATGGATGGTCAGATAGACAGAGGGATGAACGAATGGATGATGGATGGATGGATGGATGGATGGATGGATAGATACTAAGCACTAGGAATATAAATACTAGTCAAAAGACAGTCCCTGTTCTCAAAGAGCTTATATTACAGTGGAGGAAGACAACTCATAAAAGAGAGATAAAAAGAAGGGCAAAGGGGAGCCATTCTCAAGGGAGGGAGGTAGAAAAGTCTGGGGAGTTGTGAGCTGAGCTAAGTTTCAAGTGAGTTTGACTGACATGGGTTCATCCTCAAATGGAGGGTCTAGAGAGAAACCCACCAATTGGGGATACAGGAGTGGAGGCATATTCCAGAGTGAGAAGAACATATAGTCAAAACATGAATGTCCTCTATGACAGAGCAGTCATTCAGTCTCTACTTAAAAATCCTTCATCTTGGTTCTTTCATTAACTAATCAACAAATATTCATTAAGTACCTACTATGTGTAGGATGCTGTTAGACACTGGAGGTAAAAATAACAACAAAAAAATTCCTATTCACAATGAGCTTATATTCTAACAGGGAGGGATTATAGCAAATAAATCATATATAAGTATATGTAGAATAAATTTAAAGAAAAGTAAATGCAGATAAATGCAATTTTTTATCTACAAGGTCATTTGGGAGGGGGAGGTATCAACCAACTGGTCAACAAACATTGATCACCTACTATGTGAAGGCATGTGTGTAATGCACCCAATGTGAGAGGCAGTATAGTTATAGAGGAGAGAATATTTATTCTCATAGTAAAGCCACCACACCTGAATTCAACTCAGATGCTTTCTCCTTATATGATTACTTTACCACCCTGGGCCTCAGTTTCCTCATCTGTAAAATGATAGAGTTGTACTAAATGGTTCTATGATTTTTAAGTTCAGGCATTGCATTCATAATTTATATCTTAGAATATATTTAATTCTGACACCTGGAGAAGTCTGAGTAAATTCAACTTTTATAGTCAGTTTGCCATCTACTATCTCAATGTCCCATTAAGTCACCTTAAAACAGATCCATCACCTCCATACCTAGCACAATTTCCTATGCATCAGAGATGTGCAATAAATGCTCACTGCTGAGGCTAAGAATGATCAGGCCTGTCAGCTGCCCATATGGATATTGTCTCTCACCAAACTGACCCAGTTCAACCTTAGATATCTCAAAGGTAGAGAAAGAAATGTATTGTCTCCCTAGCCTTTCCTTCCCCCCGCCCCTGCCCTCCTGAAAATACAGCAATGGTAATGGTCTTCAGGGCTTGGGTAGTCATTTGATATAAGTTCTTTTTTGACAGGGGCACTGCCCAATTTATTTTTCATTTATTTATTTTTAATCAACTCATTTAGGCCCACTTCCTAAAGTGTTTTTGCATGCAAAGTTTCTTAATAAATTTTAATGTTAAATGAATGTCAAGGTTCAGAACAATGAGTAGTGAGATTATTGTGCACCCTTATATTCAATTTCACAAAACAATGGAATATCTATGTAGTGTCTTATAATCTCTCCCCTTGTCCCCACTGCTCCTATGCATTTCCTATTGTTCCTTTAGAGCAGCTATGGAGTTCAAGAATTCTTAAACTGAGGTCCATGAACATACATGTGTATGTACACACACTTATATGTAACACACACGCATGTATATATGTACACAATACTCATCTATGCATCCACATACATGTATATATACATGTGTGCATGTATATACATGTACACACATAAACTTATATGTATGTATTATGTTTTGATAACCATATTTCAGTATAATTGGTTTTCAGTGCTATGTATTTTGTTATATGCATTTAAAAACTAATCTGAGACGGGGTCCATAGGCTTCATCTGACTGCCAAAGGATTGCAGAACACCAAAAAGGCTAAGGGTCCTCTGTGGTCAGACTGGTATCTCTTCATCATTTGTCTCCACACATCACCCCCCCCCCCCGTGCCCCCGCCTCTAGCTCCCAGCCCCCTGCTCCTTGTGCTTCTTTATTTTTGCTTATCCTATTCATTACCTTGGCCTGGAATTCTCTTGAACCCTTCTCTGCCTCCTGCCCATATCGTAAGGTCCAGTTTGAGTCTCATATCCTTGATGAAGCTTTTTCTAATGATATGAGGCCACAAGCACTTCTTTCTCTAAATTGTTGCTGTTACAGTTTGCATCGTGTAATATTATCCTTTAATTATCTACCTGCATTAATCCTTTCTCCTCTAACAGACGGCAAGGTCCCTCAGGGTGCGTGAAGAGCATCTGATTCTACCATTTCTCTTCCTTGGTCCAGCACGATGCTTAGGGCTCCCAGAAAGACTCCAATCAGAATGATAGAATTTTAGAGCTGAAAGGACCATTATAACTCTTGTGCAAATTAAACCCATGCACTAATTTCCCTCTTCAGCATCGTCAAGATACCGTCATTCATGGAAATGCAGTGAGGTATAATTGACAGAGTTCTAGACTGGGAATCAGGGAGGTGGTTTCAGATCCCATGTCCAATTCTTAGTTGCTGTGTGATCATAGGTAAATCTCACAAACCTACAGTTTCCTTATCTCTAAAATGAGAATAAATAACAACTGTGACGCCTACCTCATAGGACTGTCATGATGTTTAAACGAGGTGATGTACATAATGGTCAGCTAAGTGACACAGCAAATGGAGAATCAGGTCTTGTATTCAAATCCGACCTCAGACACTTACTAATTGTGTGGCTTTGGGCAATTTACTTAACCCTGTTTGCCTCAGTTTCTTCATCTACAAAATGATCTGAAGAATGAAATGGCAAACTACTCCAATATCTTTGCCAAGAAAACCCCAAGTGAGGTTCCCCAAGGGTTGGGCATGACTAAAGCAACAAAATGTATGTAAAGAACTTTGAAAGCCTTAGAACTGTCATAACTGTTAGTAATTATCATACAGCCTTTACTTAAATGCTTCCGAGGATGAGGCACTCTCTACTTTTTGAAGTAGGCCTCTTGATTTTTGGATAGCTCTAACTGTTAGGAAGCTATTTTTATACTGAACAAAACTCTCTCTGTGTACCTTACAAGGACTGTAGATAGGGAGCTAGAATGGAGGGCAGAGACCATATAGTTCAGCCCCTTCAGTGTCTTGTTCAAACTTATACAAGAAGTCAGGAGTAAGAGTTAGAATTTGAATAAAGCCAAATCTTGAACACTTTGCCCCTCATCCTGACTTGGTTCTGGTTTTTGACCCTTAGGACCAAGCAAAACCAGTTTAATCTTCCTATGACTAGTAATCATTCAATCATTCAATGATTAAAGACAAATATAAAGACAGCTTTGCTTCCCCCCTCCCCAACCCTGCAGAGAATTCCTTCCTTCAGGCAAACACCCCTAGTTCAATATAACATTGTGGAAAGGGCACCAAACAGGGATTCAGATCAGCTAGTCCTAGATCTGGTTTGATCACAATCTCATTGTATGCCCTTGGACAAGTCATTCCTTAGATCTTAATTTCCTTCTTTACAAAACAAGGAGGTTGGATTAGACAGTCTCTTTTATCCTTTAAACCTTTAATTTCTATGACTATGAATTATTTCAACCATTTCTTGTAAGACTTGTACATCAATGGATTGATCAGGGGTGGGGCCAGGGTGGGCTCATAATTTGTTGTTGTTCAGTCATTTTCACTCATGTATGACTCTTCATGACTCCATTTGGGGTTTTCTTGGCAAAGATACTGGAGTGGTTTGCCATTTCCTTCTTCAGCTCAGTTTATAGAAACTGAGGCAAACAGGGTTAAGTGACATGTCTGCAGTCACACAGCTAGTAAGTATCTGAAACTAGATTTGAATTCAGGTCTTCTTGACTCTGGACCCAGCACTCTATCTACTGTACCATCTATCTGAGCCCATAATTATAGAGATTTCTCTCTGTGCCTGTTATCTGTCCTGAGTTGAGCACAATAGCACATCTCCATTTTAGGACATCCAGTTCAGTCTGGGCATGCAGTGGTGGCAGTGTGAGGGATGATGTTAGTAAACATTAACTTCCTCTGGGCCTCTCTCAGGTATTCCCTCATAAGCACAAGGGTTTGCCACTTACTGGCCATTTGGATGCTATGCTAATGTGGTACACATTTATAGACTCTCTTTATCAAGGGCATATTTGTTTATTTGTTTGCCTTTTTCTGGTAAGATATATTATTACATTGTGATATGTTTGATAGGGATTTCCAACCAGAGATTCATTCCTAAGCATGAGGATAGTGGCCATTCCCTTTCAAAATTCTCCAACTTTTTTGGTGATATTTGCCATCATAGCACCTCACTGTGTTACCAAGCAATCACTAAATATTTATTAAGCACCTACTATGTGCCAGTCACTGGAGCAGTTGAAGTGTGGTAGCAAGAAAACAGTAGCTATAGACAGCCGCCTTGATTATAGCACCCACCACTGTCTTATTCTCAGGATGCTCAGGGTGCAAAAATTGAAGCTGGAGGAAACAATATCTTGGCCAGACCTCTCTAGGTTGGCTCACTATACTGTAGCTTCAGAGCTGATAGGGAGAGAGAGAAATAGTGGAGACTTCTTTGTAGGTGTAGCACCATGGCTGCAGTTCTGATATGTCTTTGCCTTCTTTTCTGTTGCATGTGACCCTGGGGGAGACCTGTCTTGTTAGACTATGGTGTCAAACTGTGTAGAGTCTTGGCCACCAAAATATTTGTGTAATGATTTCCCCCAATGCTGGAGCCTTGATCACACAAAGTCCTAGGATCTGGGAGTTGGAAGGAACTAAGAACTGTTATAATCCTCACTTGATCCCTATATCCCCTGGGGAGAGCATACCCCAAAAGTGACCACTCAAGGAGACAACTAGAGAGCGAGAACCTATTAATCACCTAAAGGATTATTTCCTTTATTTCCTCAAAATTTCATTCTTGAACATTTTCCAACCCTCCTGAACTGACTTTCCCTGGAGAATTTTAGTTTTCCTTACCTAACATTTTTCTGAATGCTTTGAAATCTGCTTTTACAAAATCTAAAGAGCATGTCAGATTATGTTTAGTTGTCTCTTCCTTCTCTATCACAAATTATAAAATGGAGTGTTCACTTCCTTCCAAGGTTTCCATTATCTTTATCCTAGCAACAAGGTCCTCCTTGTTGATGAAAATCAGATGCAGAACTTAATTTTCCCTCACTGGCTTTTCTATCCCTTCAAGGATGAAATTATCATTAAGATAAGTCAAGAAATTATTTGCTGCTCTGCTTTTGGTAGAAAAAAGAAGTCCAGAAGATATCTAAAGAATAGGAGGCCTAGATAATTTCAGTTCCTCCCTCACTACTATATAATTCCTTTATTTTCCAAAATCTTCCTTTATTTCCACATTCTGTGCAGGGGCTCTGAAGTATACTCCAAATGACAATATCACATCTGTTTCTACCTCCACTGATCTTCACCCAAATGTTCTCCACCATACTTCTCCCCATATGGTTCCAGAATTTTGTCATATAACTTTTTAATATATCTTTTTACTATATCTTTTTAATACATAAAGCTGCTTTATCCTCACTCATATATTCTGTTTCTTTTCAGTTAAGTCATTGCCTTTCAGAACCATATTACATTCATAAGTTTCACCACACCTAGTCCCAGTAATATTTTGAGATCTATTTTTTTTTCTACTTGCATCAATACCCCTAGTTCATCTTATTTGTTACTAGTACATTTTGCATTGGCAATGGTTATATGACCTGGGGTTTATTTCTTCATCCTTTCATGGACTTAGTCCCCTGTGAATTACTGAATATCATCACTGCCTATACTATAGCTACTCTGTATGGTATCTTTCTTGATGTGAATACACAGGTAGTTTTCTTTTTCTGCCTCCCTTTTCCATTGAAAGCCATTTTTATTTGATTTGTAAGACCTCAAGTATATATACCTTCCTACAAGTTTTTATTAGGTATATTGCATCCTTGGCCAGGATTCTTTTATTTCTCTATTTTAAGTCTTGGTGGTCCAAACTATGAGCTTCAGAGTGAACTGGGTTTAATGTTTTTTGAAAGAAAAAGACAATGAAAAAAAGGAAGAAAGGAAGGAAGGAAGGAAGGAAGGAAGGAAGGAAGGAAGGAAGGAAGGAAGGAAGGAAGGAAGGAAGGAAGAAGGAAGGAAGGAAGGAAGGAAGGAAGGAAGGAATGAAGGAAGGAAGGAAGGAAAGAAGGAAGGAAGGAAGGAAGGAAGGAAGGAGGGAGGGAGGGAGGGAGGGAAGGAGGAAGAAGGGAAGGAAAGAAGGAAGGAATCTAGCCAGTAAACTCCAAGTTAAGTGAGCAGCTTCTGGCCATCAAAATGTACATTCCTTTGGAGAAAGTGATGAGGTACAGGCTCTGGGAAGCCCCCTTGAACTCTGATTAAATTGTCCCATTTGAAGAGTCATTTGCATGAGGCCATGAGGCTTACATTGTGACTGGGGCCAGACTTTTGTTACTAGCCTAGCCCTCCATTTTCCATCTACTTCCCACCCTTGAGCCTATCAAAATATCAATCCACCCTTTAACTGGCCTAGCCCACCATTGTCTGTAGTCTCCAGGTAGCCTCCAGCAACTTCCCCCCCCTTAATCACTCACTGAACTCATCTGACTTCTGAAGACCCTCCCCAAACTCTTCCTCTAGACCACCCCTAGATTCCTCCTACAACCTTCTGTATATAAGACCCCATCTCACACCATGGGGTGAGAGTGCCATAGAATTTTCTAGCACAGACTTACTCTGTGTCCAATACAAGCGAACTTTTAATAAACTTTACTTTTCTTTGGCTGAGACAAGACCTGAGTCGAATTCATTTGGCAGGACCTGGCGTGTTGGTATTTTGGAGTCTCCAGCACCCCTACCCTTAACCTCTTCAAAAGGAGGAGAAGGGGCATGGGAGGGAGAGAGGGAGAAGACCAGCTGTGTTACCCAACTAGCTGGGTCAGGGAGGTGATGACATGACTTGCAGTTGACTTTGATTTGAGTGAGAGAGGGCTGTGCAAGGTCACCGGTCTCATTTTTTCTTCCAGAGTCATCTGGGTCCAGTGGCCAGATATTCATCAGGATGACTGGAGATGGCCCAGGATGCAATGGAAGACTCTGCCCCTTTTAGGCTAATGCTTTTTCCCAAACTCACTTAGAGTGAGATAAGTCCTATTCAGTGAATAGATAGGCCTCTTTAAGAGGTGAGTCAAGGGATGAACCTTTAATTAGAAAAAAAGAAAAAAAAATCAAACTGGGAAGGGAAGACCCTCTGGGTGGCTGTTCCAAAGAGAAACAGTTACCATTGACATTCACTCTAAGCCAGGAGGGCCAAAAATACAGCCATTAATCGGAGCTTGGACAGGGACCTATTGTAGTCCAATCTATGAGCTTCAGAGTGAACTGGGTTTAATGATTTTTGAAAGAAAGACAGTTTCTAGATCAGACCATTTTTCATATCAACAAATTTCTCCCAGTATCTACCTCTCCTTGTCCCCAGAGAAAAATATTTTCCTTTTCAAAGTAGCTTATACAGCATGTATGATCTTCACATCAGTTCCTGGAAGCAAGTTCCAAATTTTTTTCTAGGAATAACAATAACAAAATAATAACAACATCATCATCATTATTATCATTACATCAACATTTATATATTTATATAGCACTTTAAGGTTTGCAAAACAATTCACAGCTGGATCCTAATTAGTGTGAATAAAGAATTCTGTGGGGGCAGCTGGGTGGTGCAGTGCTGGCCCCAGAGTCAGGAGAACCCGAGTTCAGTTGTGGCCTCAGACACGTAACACCCACACACACACACACAAAACTAGCTGTGTAACCTTGGGCAAGTTACTTAACCCCAATTGCCCTTCAAAAGGCAAAAAAAAAAGAAATTCTGTGAAGTGATCACATGCCTGCATTATTTGAAGTTATAATTATGCAAAATATGACAATTGCTTCTAGTGCAATAGAAATGTGTAGTATAGATTGGAATAATTCAGCCAAGTCACTCACAGAATCTTTACTGGCACTAACTGGAACCTAGCTATACAGATGTTATCTCATTTGACCCAAACTATTAGTATCCCATGGGCAGCTAAGTGGTACAATGGATATGATGGGGTTTAGGCTCTGGGAACCCTTTTGAATCTTCCTACATGATGGGGCATTTGCCTGAGGCAATAAGCCTTTCATTATTGCTAGGCCCAAATCTTTGTTACTCTTTTTTTTAAATTTTTAAATTTTTTTAAATTAAATATTATGTTTACTTTTAGTTTACATCATTCATTTCCACAAGATTTTGAGTTTCAAATTTTCTCCCCATCTCTCGCCCACCCACCACCCCAAAACAGTGATCCCAATGTATACCCCGTCCCCTAATCTGCTCTCTCCTATATCCTTCCCCATCTCCCCTTCTGACTTTCCAGTAGGGCAAGATGGATCTCTATGCCCCAGTGCCTGTATATCTTATTTCCCAGTTGCAGGTAATATATATAATTTTTTTTTAACATTTGATTTTAAAACTTTGAATTGCAGATTCTTTCCCTTCCTCCCTCATCAACCACCCTTACTGTGAAGATAAGCAATTCAATATAGGTTTTACATGTGTAGCTGTGCAAAACATTTCCACAGTGGATATATTGTGAAAGACTGATTATATTTCCCTCCCTCCTATCCCACCCCCCACTTGTTCTATTCTCTACTTTGATGCTGTCCCTTTTCAAAAATGTGTGCTTCAAACTTCCCTCCCCCCCCAACCTGCCCTCCCCTCCATCATCCCCCCTCTCATCTCCTTCCCTCCTACTCTCCTGTAGGGTGAGATACCCTATTTAGTGTGTATGTCATTCTCTCCCTAAGCCAAATTCGATGAGAGTAAGGTTGACCCATTCCCTTTTGCCTTCCTGTTCTTCCCTTCCATTGTAACAGTTTTCCCTTGCCTCTTCTATATGAGATAATTTACCTTGTTTGGTCTCACCCCATCTCCTCTCATTATATTCCTCTCTCACCTCTCAATTACACCTTTTAAGTATCATCCCTTCCTATTCAATTGGTCCTGTGCCCTCTGTCTATGGATACTTGTACACATATATACACACACTCATGTATGTGTTCATATGCCCATATACCCTCCTATATAGACATATATATGTATGTATACATATACATATATATATATTTATATTCCCTTCAACTATTCTCATACCGAAAAAAGTTTTATAAGTTACAATTATTTTTTTTTCCATGTGGGAATGTTAATATTTCAACTTTGATAAGTTCCTTATGATTTCTTTTCCCTGTTTACCTTCTCGTACATCTCATGCTTCTTGTATCTGAATGTCAAATTTTCTATTCAGCTCTGGTTTTTTCATCAAGAATGCTTGAAAATGGGGCAGCTAGGTAGCGCAGTGAGTAAAGTGCTGGCCCCGGAGTCAGGAGAACCCGAGTTCAGTTCCAACCTCAGACACTTAACACCCACACAAAAAAACTAGCCATGTAACCTTGGGCAAGTTATTTAATGCCAGTTGCCCTCCAAAAACGAAAAAAAAAATTACTTGCAAGTCCTCTTCCACTGAATGACCACATTTTCCCCTGAAACATGATACTCAGTTTTGCTAGGTAGGTGATTCTTGGTTTTAATCCCAGCTCCTTTGACCTCCGGAATATCATATTCCAAGCCCTTTGATTCCTCAGTGTAGAAGCTGCCAGACCCTGTGATATCCTGATTGTGTTTTCACAATATTCAAATTGTTTCTTCCTGGCTGCTTGCAATATTTTCTCCTTGATCTGGGAACTCCAGAACCTGGCTATAATATTCCTAGGAGTTTTCTTTTTGGGATCTTTTTTAGGAGGTGATTGGTAGATTCTTTCAATCTCTATTTTGCCCTCTGGTTCTAAAACATAAGGGCAATTTTCCTTGAGGATTTCTTGAAGGATGATTTCTAGGTTTTTTTTTATCATGGCTTTCAGGTAGTCCAATAATTTTTAAATTGTCTATCCTGGATCTATTTTCCAGATCAGTAGTTTTTCCAATGAGATATTTCACATTGCCTTCTATTTTTTCATTTGTTTGGATCTGTTTAACAGCATCTTGATTTCTCATAAAGTCACTAGCTTCCATTTGCTCCAATCTAATTCTGAAGCCATGATTCTCCTCAGTGAGCTTTTGAGATTCTTTTTCCATCTGGCAAATTTGGCTTTTTAAGGCATTCTCCTCCTCACTGGCTTTTTGAACCTCTTTTGCCATTTGAGTTAGTCTGTTTTTTAAGGTGTTATTTTCTTCAGTCAGGTTGTTGTCTCTCTTTCTGTGATTTTCTTGCATCATTCTCATTTCTCTTCCCAATTTTTCCTCCACTTCTCTTATCTGCTTCTTAAGGTTCTCTATGGCCTGTAACCAGCTTGTATTTTCCTTTGAAGCTTTTGGTGCAGCACTTCTGACTTCACTGTCTTCCTCCTGTTCCATGCTTTGCTCCTTTTTGTCCCCCAAATAGGAGTCTAATGTTGGAATCTTCTGTCTGCTTTGTTTCCTTTGCTTGCCCATGTTGCCACTCAATTACTTGACTTTTGAGCTTTTTGCCACAGTAGAACTCTGTTTCCAGAGAAGGGAACTTTGTCCCAAACCACTGGGGTTTTCTCAGCTCCTGGAACTATTAGTTGGCTGCCCTCTCTGAAGCCTCCCCATGCTCTAGCACACTGGTCATGCACCCCAGGACCTCCACCCTAGACAGCAATCCAGATGCAAGCAGGGTAAAGAAAGAGCGATTATCCCTCAGACTGGTTGCTTGGTCCCCTACATTCTGTACACCAGGAGCTATGAAGCAGCTACCAGGCAGTGGCTGCATGGCCACAGCATCTCAGCCACTTCTCCCTCTGGGTACAGAGGCTGGACCACACTCTCAGACCCCCTGTCTCCAAAGTCCATTGACCTCTCACTTTGTCTTTGACATTTATGGGTTGATAATTCTGGAAACTGCCACAGCTGCTGGTGATCCACTCATATGATGTTCCTTTAGCCAGGGCTGGTCAGGCTGCCCCGAGGCTAAAAACTTGGGCTCATGTGGGGCTGGGCTCTGCTCCCAGAGTGCTGCAATGGCCCCTTCCTGCCAGCCTGATGGGCTATCTTCAGTGGGAGCTTATTTTCTCTCTGTCACTTTGTGGGTTCTGTAGCTCCAAAGATTGTTTAGAGTAATTTTTTACATGTATTGGAGGAGGTGGAAGCAAGAGCCATTCGGAAGTCCTGTTTATATTCCTATATTCCGCCATCTTGGCTCTGCCCCAATCTTTGTTGCTCTTAACCTAGCCTAGCCCTCCATTTTCCAGCTACTTCATATCCTTGATCCTATCAAAATCCCTATACCCAAATCTGTCACCCTTAAACTATCCTAGCCCTCTATTGTCTGTCATCTCCAGGTAGCCTTCAGCTATTTTCCACCTTTAATCCCATTCCTTAAATCTAACCTCAGTCCCACTAAAGATCCTCCTTAGACTCCTCTTCAAGACCCTCCCCAAACCCCTCCTCTAGACTACCCTAGATCCCTTCCACAGTCTTTCTGTATGTAAGGTCCATCTTGCTTCCATGAAGGGACAGAGATTAATCTAGTGGAGACTCATTCTGTTTAAGATTGTTCTGGCCCACTTATCTAATACAAACATCATCACAAATACTTAGGCTCCTTAAGAGTCTACTCATTATGGTGAATCTTTAATAAACTTTGTTTTTCTTTGACTGAGACAACTTGAGTCGAATTCATCCAGCAGGACCTGGCGTGTTGGTACTTTGAGGTCTTGAGCACTGCTAAAACCCAAAACATCAACAAATAGAGAGCTGGACATGGATTCAGGAAGACTCATCTTCCTGGGTTCAAATATGGCCTTAGATAGTTACTAGCTGTGTGACCCTAGACAAGTCACTTATCCCTGCCTGCCTCAGTTTCCTCATCCATAAAATGAGCTGGAGAGGGAAATGGTAAACCACTCCAGTACCTTTGCTAAGAAAACCCAAATGCAGTCACAAAGAGTCAGGCATAACTGAAAAACAAATGAACATGATAATATAAGTATCTCATTTTACAGGTGGGGAAACAAAGGTAGAAGTTAATTTACTTATCCAGGGTCACATAGATAGCATCTAAGGCCAGATTTGAACACAGATGTTTCTGATCCTAGCCCTTTATCCACTGTACCAACTAGATGCCTGATACAAGAACCTTGTTGTGAGATAGAAGAGGTCACCTCAACTTTTGATAAGGCCAGTGTGGCTTCAAGAAGAGGACATGCCAAACCAAGGTTAGGTTTTGTTCAGCTAAGGCATAGCATTCAGGACTCTGGAGGTGATCACCCTGACTTATTCTGCCCTGGTTGTGCCACATTTTGGTATAGTGTTTAGATCTGGGCAGTGCATTTCAGGAATAGAAAACTAGAGGTCATTGAGAGGAAGCCCACCAGAATGGCAAAAGGCCAGGGGATGGTGTCAAAGGAGAAATGACTGAAGGAACTGGAGATATTTTGCCTGAAGAGAGACGACTTGGTGAGAATGGGGATGGGAGTAATTGTCTTCAAGTATTTCCAGGGCTATTTTGTAGAAGAGGGATTATACTAGTTCCCCTCCTTCCCATACAACAAAACCAGAGACAATGAGTAGGATTGCAAAGAGGCAGATGTTAACACAAAAGTTAGGAGGGAAAAACTTCTTAATAATGACAGGAATCCATACATACAGGATGCACAGCCTAGGGTGATAATGGGCTTCCTGTCTCTGGGGGTCTTGAAGTAGTGACTGAATGACTGTTTTCAGAGTAGGCTATAGATAGAATTCTGGTTGAGGTACAGGTAGCAATGAATGGCCTCTGGCGTCCCTTCCAGGACTTTGAGATTTGATCATTGTTTTTGAAGCCCTCTTAGAAATGCAAGTATGGGGGGTGGAGTCAATATGGCGGAGTAGAAGCACTACCTCCGATCGGCTCTGGCTTCCACCTTACCCAATCAATGTAAAAAGGGGACTCTGAACAAACTTTGGAGCTGCAGAACCCACAAAATGACACAGAGAAGCTGACCTCCCACTGAGGACAGCCCGGCAGACCAGGAGGAATCAGCCAGCACAGCACTCTGGGAGCCCAGCCCAGGCCCGAGTGAGCTGGAAGTTTTAGCCCCAGGGCAGGTCTGACCAGCCTCGAGGCTGGAGGGACTCCAGATCAGCAGCAGCTGTGGCCGTTTCCGGAATTATCAACACATAGATGAGGAGGACAAAGTGAGAGGTCAGTACAGTCTGGACTTTGGGACGCAGCAAGTGGGAGTGCTTCAGCTTTTGCCCCCAGGGGAAGAAGCCTCTGAAATGCTGGCACAGCCAGCTGTTGCCACTTGGCAGCTTCAGCTCCTGGCATGCAGAGTGTAGGCGGACCAAGCAACCAGTCTGAGGGGTAATTACTCTTGTTTTAACCTGATTGGATCTGTATTACAGTCTAGGGTGGAGATCCTGGGGTGTGTGTCCAGTTTGCCAGAGTGTGTGGAGGCCTCAGAGGGGGCACCCATCTAATAACCTCTGGCAGCTGAGAAAAACCCAGCATTTGGGACAAAAGCTCCCCTGTCTTGTGGCAGAGTCCTACTGAGGCAAAAAGTCCAGGGGTCAAGTGACTGAGGGGCAACATGACCAGGCAAAGGAAACAAAGCAGACAGAAGATTCCAACATTAGACTCCTATTTTGGGGACAAAAAGGAGCAAAGCATGGAACAGGACAGTGAAGTCAGAACTCCTGCACCAAAAGCTTCAAAGGAAAATACGAGCTGGTTACAGGCCATAGAGGATGTTAAGAAGCAGATAACAGAAGTGGAGGAAAAATTGGGAAGAGAAATGAGAATGATGCAAGAAAATCACAAAAAGAGAGACAACAACCTGACTGAAGAAAATAACACCTTAAAAAACAGACTAACTCAAATGGCAAAAGAGGTTCAGAAAGCCAGTGAGGAGGAGAATGCCTTAAAAAGCCAAATTTGCCAGGTGGAAAAAGAATCTCAAAAGCTCAATGAGGAGAATCATTGCTTCAGAATTAGATTGGAACAAATGGAAGCTAATGACTTTATGAGAAATCAAGATGCTGTTAAACAGATCCAAACAAATGAAAAGATAGAAGGCAATGTGAACTATCTCATGGGAAAAACCACTGACCTGGAAAATAGATCCAGGAGAGATAATTTAAAAATTATTAGACTACCTGAAAGCCATGATCAAAGTAAGAACCTAGAAATCATCCTCCAGGAAGTTCTCAAAGAAAACTGCCCTGATGCTTTAGAGGGCAAAATAGAGGTTGAAAGAATCTAGCAATTACTTCCTAAAAGAGATCCCAAAAAGAAAACTCCTAGGAATATTATAGCCAGCTTCCAGAATTCCCAAATTAAGGAGAGAATATTACAATTCTTCCAGGAAGAAACAATTTGAATATTGTGGAAACACAATCAGGATAATCCAGGATCTGGCAGCTTCTACACTGAGGAATCAAAGGGCTTGGAATATGATATTCTGGAGGTCAAAAGAGCTGGGATTAAAACCAAGAATCACCTACCCAGAAAAACTGAGTATCATGTTTCAGGGGAGAATATGGTCATTCAGTGGAATAGAAAACTTTCAAGCATTCTTGATGAAAAAACCAGAGCTGAATAGAAAATTTGACATTCAAATACAAGAAGCAAGAGAAGCATGCGAAGGTAAACAGGGAAAAGAAATCATAAGGAACTTATCAAAGTTGAACTATTAACATTCCTACATGGAAAAACAATAATTGTAACTGATGAAACTTTTGTCAATATGAAAATAGTTGAAGGGAATAAAAAAATATATATGTCTATATTGGAGGTTATACAGACGTATGAATACATATGTGAATGTGTGTATATATGTTTACAGGTATACATAGAGGGCAGAGGACCAATTTAATAGGAAGGGATGATACTTAAAAGGTGAAATTAAGAGGTGAGAGAGGAATATAATGAGAGGTGATGGGGAGAGACAGAATGGGGGTAAATTGTCTCATATAGAAGAGGCAAGGGAAAACTGTTACAATGGAAGGGAAGAACAGGAAGGCAAAAGGGAATGAGTCAACCTTATTCTCATGGACTTTGGCTTGGGGAGTGAATGAAATACACACTAAATAGGGTATCTCACCCTACAAGAGAGTAGGGGGGAATTGTATGAGAGGGGGGATGATGGAAGGGAGGGCAGGCTGGGGGGGGGGGGGAAGTTGGAGGTATCCCCTTTTTAAAGGGACGGGAACAAAGTAGAGAATAGAACAAGTGGGAGGTGGGATAGGAGGGAGCGAAATATAATCAGTCTTTTACAATATATCTACTATGTTATTGCTGTGCATATATATGTGCATATATATATATACTATTCGTAATACTATTTTACATGTCATTGGGAAATAAGATATACAGGCACTGGGGCACAGAAATCTACCATGCCCTACTGGAAAAGTCGAAAGGGATATGGAAGAAAATATGGGAGAGGGCAGAATGGAGGAAGGGATATCCTGTAGGAATACTTTTTTGGGGTGGTGGTAGGGGAAAAACAGAGAGAAAACTTGTAACTCAAAATCTGGAGGAAATGAATGATGTAAATCAGAAGTTAATAAAGCATTTGAAAAATGGAAAAAAATGCAAGTATGTTCATCTTTTGAAAGAGGCAAAGTACTGTCTCCAATAAAAATCCAGCTCAGTGTTAATAAGAACTCTCATCTGTTCTGCACACACACTGTCTCAACTGATCTTAACAGCTGTCTTTTGAGGAAAGAGGGCAGTTGGTTTTGTCTGGGAGGGTGGGTGGGGAGCTAGGGAATCTTATGAGAGGAGTCTTGGATCCGTGGTTTCTTTGGAGTGGGAAGTACTGATCCCCATCAGACACACTTCTTTTAAGTCATTATTTTAGAAGTTTCCTGGGGAACTGAGCAGTTTCGTGACTGTCAAAAGTGATGTTGGAGTTTAAAATGTTGAGTTTTAAGGGTGCTTGGGACCCCAAAATACTGACATGCCAGGTCCTGCCTGAATGGATTCAACCCAAGCCTTCTTTCAGTCAAAGAAAAACAAAGTTTATTAAACATTTAGCATATTGGGTAGACTCTTAAGGAGCCTAAGCATTTGAACACTTGTATTGACAAGTGGGCCAGATTGAATCTTAGTTAGATTGAATCTGAGCACCTCCATGGAGGAAAAACGGATTTTATATACAGAAAGACTGTGGGAGGGAACTAGGGGTGGTCAAGTTGTTTGGGGTGACTAGAGGAGGGGTTTAGGAAGGGTCTTGAGGAGATGGCTAAGGAGGATCTTGATGGGATTGGGATAACTAGAAGTCAGATTCCAGGAACCAAGAGAATGGAATTTTTATGGGATCAAGGGTGGGAAGCAGCCCAGCCAGAGGAAATCTGGAGGTAACAGACAAAGGAGGGCTAGGGTAGGTTAAAAGTAACAGATATAGGCATGAAAAAGCCAGATGAAGGGGGAAAATTCTGGGAGATTTGAAGGTGGCGGTTTCCCAGGGCCTATGGAAAAATGGGACTCCAATTCTCTTGGGGTAAAAGGGAAAAGATCTTGGCTTGGGCCTATACCCCATCATTGAGACTTAAATTCATATCTTCCTGACTCCAAGGCTATTACTCTCTTCGATATGCTTTGCTGTATTGTGATAGCCATTCTACAGGTTAGAAAACAGAGACTCAGAAATATGAAGTGTTATGCCCAAGCTCACTTGGGCAGTAAGTGGCAGAGCTGGGCCCTGAAGACATACCATCTGTTTCCAGGTTTAGTGCTCTTTCCCCTATGCTCCATTAAGGCTTGAAACATTTACAAAACTATGCAATACACATCCCTGGATGAATAAGTCCTTTTATCAAAAAATAAATTTTTGAGAGGGTGATGTAGTAGAAAGAATACTGGAATATTGGACTAGAAATCAAGATACTTATGTTGTAGTTTTGTTCCTTCTACTTATTACTTGTGTGACCTTTGGCAAGTCAATCTTCCTCCTTCTCTTGGCCTACAGGCAGCCTGGTGGCATAGTAGGCAGAATGCTGGACTCAGGAAGACCTGAATTTAAATCTAGCTTCTTTCTAGTTATATGTTCCTTGTCAAATCACTTAACTTTAAGTCTAGACACTTACTAGTTGGGTGATCCTGGGCAAGTCACTTAACTTTTGTCAGCTTCAGTTTCCTTAACTGTAAAATGAGGCTAACAATAGCATCTACCTTGCAAGGTTGTTTTGAAGATCAAATGAGATGATATTTATAAAAAGTGCTTGAGTCAGGGGAAGTTATGTGGTGCAGTAAATAGAGTACCAGCCTTGGAGACAGGAGGACCTGAGTTGGAATCCGGCCTCAGACACTTAACACTTACTAGCTAGCTGTGTGACCTTGGGCAAGTCATTTAACCCCAATTGCCCTGCCTTCCCCCCACCAAGAAAATAAAAGTACTTGAGTCAGTGTCTGCCACATAGTAGGTACTTAATAAAGTAAGTTTGTTGCTCTTCTCTCCTTTTTGGGCTTTAATTTCTTATTTTAAAACATTTTTATTTTGTCAAATATTTCTTAATCTCATGAAAAAAATTTAACAATTAAAAAAATATTGAGTTTCAAATTCTTTCTTTCCTTCTAGTTCCTTCCCCACTCTCTCTCTTTTTCCACAATTTTCCACATCCCCTCCAGCATTTGTCATTTTTCTTTTCTGTCATGTTAGCCAATTTGATAGGTATGAGATGGTACCTCAGAATTATTTTAATTTGCATTACTCTAATCACTAATGTTTTAAAGCATTTTTCATGTGAGTATTGATAGCTTTGATTTTTTTCTTCTGAAAACTACCTGTTCATATCCTTTATGATTTGTATTCTTATAAATTTGTTCCCTAAATATTTAAGGAATGAGGCTTTATTCAGAGAAATTGCTGTAAAAATTTCCTTCCATTTTCCTGATTTCCTTCTAATTTTGCCTGCATTGGTGTATCAGCAATGCCATATTCACAATGCCTATAGAGATTACAAATATGCTGATATAATTATCCATTACAAAATACGTCATGTTTGCCATATGAGGAAATAAACTAGAAAATTTATTAAGATACCAAAAGACTGAGTCCCAAAACCAGAAAGTGAAAGCCATCAGAGTAGTTATGATATTGGCACAGGTAAATAAAGTAGAAAGCACCCACATTTTCAAGCCTTTAAAACAGAACAGGCTACCTCAGGCAAAGGTCCTCCTCTCCCCACTCACAGCAACCACCCAGCGTCCTGGAAGCACGCTCCCAGCAGCTCCGGCCCCTGGCAGTCCTCAGCAGGAGTCCTTAGCAGAAAGTCCTTAGCAGTCCTAACTCAAAAAGGGCTTCGTGCTGCCACTGCCTCTGCTGCTGCCGCCGTCACCACCACCGCTAGCCACCGCAGGAACGCTAGCTTGGCTTCCGCTTCCTCTTGCTCCGCCCCTTCCTGCTACGTCAGCAAGTCCAACGGGGCATGGAAGATCTTTAAATCCCATAACCCTTACAATTGGTTTTGTTTGTACAAAAGTTTTTTAATTTCATGTGATAAAAATTATCTATTTTACTTCCTATGACCCTCTTTATCTCTTGAGTTATCATAAATTCTTCCCTCATAGATCTGAGATGCACTTTTTCCCATGCTCCCCTAACTTACTTGTGACATCACTCTTTTTTTGTCTAAAAAAATGTACTTCATCTTGGTTCTTGCTGTGAGATGTTGGTCTGTGCCTAGTTTTTGTCAAACTGCTTTCCTTTTCTCAACAATTTTTGTCAAATAGTGGGTTCTTGTTCAAAAGCTTGACTCTTTGAGTTTCTCAAATACTAGATTGCTATGGTTATTTACTATTGTGTTTTGTGTATTTAATATATTCCTCTGATCCACCACTCAATTTTTTTAGCCAGTACCAGATTGTTTTGATGATTACCATTTTATAATATAGTCTGAAATTTGAAACTACTAGGCTGCCTTCCTTCACATTTTTTTTCATTGATTCCTTTGATAACCTTGATTTTTTTGTTCTTCCAGATGAATTTTATTTTTTCTAGCTCTATAAAAAAATTATTCAGTAGTTTGATTGGTATGGCACTAAACAAGTAAATTAACCTAAGTAGAATTGCAATTTTTAATACATTGACTCATCTATGATTTGCACGAGCAATTGAAATTTCTCCAATTGTTTAAATCTGTTTTTGTCTAAAGAATGTTTTGTAATTGTGTATATATAATCCCTGGGTTTGTTTTGACAGGTAGGTTCCCAAGTATTTTATAATGTTTGCATTTATTTCAAATGGGTTTTCTCTTTCTATCTCTTCCTGCTTGGTTGGGTTTTTTTGTTTGTTTCTTTTAAATATAGAGAGGTTGATGATTTATGAGGATTCATTTTGTATGTTACAATTATGCTAAAGATGTTAATTATTTTAACCAGTTTTTTAGTTCTCTAGTGTTCTATCAATATACCATCATATTATTTGCAAAGAGTGATAGTTTTCTTTCTTCATTGCCTAATTGTATTTCTTCAATTTCTTTGTGCGTGTGTGCATGTATGTGTTATTGCTATAGCTTGCATTTCTAGTACAATATTGAATGACAGTGGTGATAATGGACATCCTTGCTTCACCCCTGATATTATTGGGAATGATTCAATTTTATCCCTATTATAGATGATGTTTACTCTTGGTTTCAGATAGATACTACTTATCATTTTAAGAAAGACTCCACTTATTCCTATGGTTTCTAGAGTTTTTAATAGGAATGGGTATTGTATTTTGTCAAAGGCTTTTTTTTTGCATCTATTGATATAACATATTTTGGGTTTGTTGTTCTTGTTATTGATGTGGCTATCATGTTGATAGTTTTAGTAATATTGAACTAGTCCTGAATTCCTGATATAAATCCCACCTGGTCATAGTGTATGACCTTTGTGATATATTGCTGAAATCTCCTTGCTACCATTTTGTTTTAACTTTTTCCATTGATATTCATTAAGGAAAAGGAAATATAGCTTCCCTTTTCTGTTTTTGCTCTCCCTGGTTTAGATATCAAAAACATATTTTTGTCATAAGAGGAATTTGGTAGGAATTCTTTTCATATTTTCCAAATAGTTTATATAGTATTGGTATTAATTGTTCCTTAAATGTTTGATAGAATTAACCTATAAATCTACTTGATTTTGGAAGGTTTTTCTTAGGGAGATCATTAATGGAGTATTTAATTCCTTTTTACAAGACAATACTATTTAAGTATCCTATTTCCTCTTCTATTAATCTAAGAAGTTGAGATTTTTGTAAATATTCTCCCTTTTCACTTAGATTGTCAGTTTTACTGTAATATAATTGGGCAAATTAACTCCTATTAATTGCTTTAGTTTCATCTTCATTGGTGGTACATTCATCCTTTTCAGTTTTGATACTAATGATTTTTTCTTTTTTTTTTCAATCAAATTAATAAATATTTTCCCTATCTTACTGCTTAAAAAACAAAATAGCCCTGGGGGCCAGAACCAAGATGGCAGAGCGAAAGCAGTGACTTACTTGAGATCTCCCCCAAATCTCTCCAAATAATTGTGAAAATGACTCTAAACAAATTCTAGAGCCATAGAACCCAAAAAATGACAGAATGAAACACATTTCCAGCCCAAGACTGCCTGGAAGGCTTAGAGAAAAGGTCTATCGCATTGGACTGGGAGCGGAGCACAGTCTGTGGGTGGCACCAGCACAGATGGGACTGGAGCAAGTTTCAGGGGACTGAATCACTGGTAGTTGTCATGGTCTCCAGAGTTTTCAACCCACAAATGCCAAAGACAGCATAAAAGGTCAGTGCGAAAACTCTGTGGGACCTATGTGAGAGAGGAAATTATAAGAATCCACCAATCACCTCTTGAAAGAAACCCAAAAGGAAAACTCCTAGGAATATTGTAGCCAAATTCCAGAGCTCCCAGGCCAAGGGAAAAATATTGTAAGCAACCAGAAAAAAAACCATTTGAGTATTGTGGAAATGCAACCGGGATAACACAAGATCGAACAGTTTCTACACTAAGAAATCAGGGGTTTGGAATATGATATTCTGGAGGTCAAAGGAGCTAGAATTAAAAGCAAGAATCACCTACCCAGCAAAACTGAGTATAATGCTCTAGGGAAAAAAAAACAGAAATTCAATGAAATAGAGGATTTTCAAGCATTCTAGCTGAAAAGATCAGACCTGAATAAAAAATTTGACTTTCAAAAACAAGAATCAAGAGAAGCATGAAAAGGTAAACAGGAAAGATAAATCATAAGTGACTTATGAAAGCTGAACTATTTACATTCCTACATGGAAAGACGATATTTGTAACTCATGAGACATTTCTCAGTGTTAGGGTAGTTGGAGGGAATAGATAGATAGATAGATAGATAGATAGATAGATAGATAGATAGATAGATAGATAG
>NW_027186296.1:102087890-102118231 GCF_028583685.1 Petaurus breviceps papuanus
TAGATAGATAGATAGATAGATAGATAGATAGATAGATAGATAGATAGGTAAGGGTAAGTTGAACATGAACATATCTTAAAAATAAAATTAAGGGGTGAGAGGAATATATTGGGAGAAGGAGAAAGGGAGAGATAGAATAGGGTAAATTATCTCACATAAAAGAGGCAAGAAAAAGCTATTACAATGGAGGGGAAGAGAGGGAAGATGAGAGAGAAAGAGTGAATCTCACTTGCTTCAGATTTGACTTAAGGAGGGAATAACATACACACTCAGTTGGAGATTTTACCCTACAGGAGAGTAGGGGGGGAAGGGGATAAGAGGGGGGAGAATGATAGAAGAGAATGAAATTAGTGGAGGGGGTAATCAGAAGCAAACACTTTTGAAAAGGGATAGGGTCAAAGGAGAAAATGGAATATATGGGGAGGGGGCAGGATAGGATGGAGGGAAATACAGTTAGTTTTTCACAATGTGAGTATTATGGAAGCATTTTGAATAATTACACATGTATAACCTATATTCAATTGCTTACCTTCTCAATAAAGATGGGTGGGGAGAATTCGGAACTCAAAGTTTTTAAAAACCAATGTTAAAAATTTTTTACATGCAACTGGGAAACAAGATATATAGGTAATAGGGCATAGAAATCTATCTTGTCTTACAAGAAAGAAGGGGGATGGGAATAAGGGGGAGGGTGATAGAAAGGAGGATAGACTAGGGGAAGGAGTAATCAAAATGCATGTCACTTTGGGGGAGTGGGAGGGGAGAGATGGGGAGAAAATTTGGAACTCAAAATCTTGTAGAAATAAATGTTGAAAACCAAAAATGAATGAATTAATTAAAAAGCAGCTCCTAGACTTATTTATTAGTGAGGTTTTTTTGATTTCAATTTTATTGATCTCTCCTTTGATTTTTTATTATTTCCATTTTTGGTGTTTAATTGGAGATTTTAAATTTGTTCTTTTTCTAGCATTTTTATTTAGTTGCATGTCCAAATCAATGATCTGCTCTTTCTCTCTTTTATTAGTTATGCATTTAGAGATACAAATTTCCTTCTAAGTACTGTTTTGGTGACATCTCACAAATTTTGGAATGATGTCTCGTCATTTTCCTTAATGAAATCATTAATTGTTCCTATGATTTGTTTTTCAACCTGCTCATTCTTTAGGATTATTTAGTATCTAATTAATTTTTAATCTATGCTTCCAAAGTCTTTTAATGAAAACAATTTTATTGCATTATTATCTGAAAAAAATGCATTTAATATTTCTGCTTTTTTGGTCATGAGGTTTTTATGTTCTAATACATGGTCAGCTTTGGTGAAGGTACCATGTACAACTAAGAAAAAAGGCATACTATTTTCTATTCCCATTCAGTTTTCTCCAGAGGTCTATCATCTCTAACTTATGTAAGATTCTATTCAGCTCCTTGACTTACTTCTTATTAATTTTATGGTTAGATTTATCTGAGAGGTGAGAGTTGAGGTTCCCCCATTAGTATAGTTTTACTCTTTCCTCCTATACTTCATTTAGTCCTTTCCTTTAAGAATTTAGATGCTGGCTCTAACCACTTCCAATACCTGTAAAAAAAATTTACTCTAAACAAATTTTAAAGCTACAGAACCCACAAAGTGACAGAGACAAACAAATATCCCACTGAAGGCATCCTGCCAGGCTGACAGGAAAGGTCTATTGAAGTGTGCTAGGAGCTGAGTGCAGTCCCCCATGACCCATGGTTCCAGCCCCAGGGCACCTCCGACCAGCTCCAAGACAGGCCAGAGCAGACTTTAGGAGACTGAATCACCAGCAGTTGTGATGGTTTCCAGACTTCTCAATCCATAAACACCAAAGAAAGGATAAAACATCAGTGGGGAACTCTGTTGGTAGGGTGAAGGAAGAGTGTCTGCCCCTGCCCCTGGGGAGAAAAGTGGTGGAGGAGATGTGGCAGCTGCAGCTGCTGCCACATGGCTGCTTTCAGAGGTCCTGGCCTGCAGTTTGTAGGGGGAACAAACGACCATTCAGAGGGTAATTGCTCTTGCTTTGACCTGTTTGGATCTGGATTGCAGTCTTGGGTGGTGGTCCTGGGGTGTGTGGTCAGTGTGCCACAGCTTGTGGGGGCTGTAGAAAGGGCACCCAACTAATAGCTTCAGCAGCTGTGAAAACCCCAGCGATTTGGGACAAAGCTCTCTCCATTCAGTAAGCAGAGTTCTACCATGACAAAGAGCTTAAAAGTCAAGTAATTGGCAAAATGAGCAAGCAGAGGAAGCACAATCTGACCATATAATCCTTTTTTGGGGACAAAAAGGATCAAAGCATGGAACTGAAGGAGGACAATGAAGTTATAACTTCTGCATCAAAAGCTTCCAAGAAAAATATGAACTGCTCACAGGCCATGGAGGGACTCAAGAGAGATTTTGAAAATCAAATAAGAGAAGTGAAGGAAAAATTGGGAAGATAAATGAGAGTGATGCAAGAAAATCATGAAAAGCAAGTCAACAGCCTGCTAAGAAGACACCCCAAAACTACTGAAGAAAATAAAACCTTAAAAATAGACTAACTCCAATGGCGAAAGAGGCCCAAAAAGCCAATGAGGAGAAGAATGCCTTAAAAAGTCACATTTGCTGGATGGAAAAAGAATTTCAACAACTCACTGAAAAGAATAACTCCTTCAAAATTATATTGGAGCAATTGGAAGCTAATGACTTTATGAGAAATCAAGATACTATAAAACAGATCCAAACAAATGAAAAAAAAATAGAAGACAATGTGAAATATCTCATTGGAAAAACCACTGACCTGGAAAATTGATACAGGAGAGATAATTTAAAAATTATTGGACTACCTGAAAGCCATGATCAAAAAAGAGCCTAGACACCATCTTTTAAGAAATTATCAAGCAAAATTACACTGATATTCTAGAACCAGAGGGCAAAATAGAAATTGAAAGAATTCACCAATCACCTCTTGAAAAAGATACCAAAAAGAAAACTCCTAGGAATATTATAGCCAAATCCCAGAGTTCCCAGGTCAAGGAGAAAATACTGCAAGCAGTCAGGAAGAAACAATTTCAGTATTGTGGAAACACAATCAGGATAACACAAGACCTAGCAGCTTCTACATTAAGGGACTGAAGGGCTTGGAATATGATATTCCAAAGGTCAAAGGAGCTAGGACTAAAATCAAGAATCACCTACCCAGCAAAATTGAGTAAAATGCTACAGGGGAAAATATGGTCATTCAATGAAATAGAGGATTTTCAAGCATTCTTGATGAAAAAAGCTAGAGCTGAATAGAAAATTTGACTTTCAAATACAAGAAGCAAGAGAAGCATGAGAAAGTAAGCAGGAAAAATAAATCATTAAGAACTCATTAAATTTGAACTATTGGAAAAACGATAATTGTTAACTCATGAGGCTTTTCTCAATATGAGCATAGTTGAAGGGAATATATATATATATATATGTATACATACATATGTATGTATAGGAGGGTGTGTGTACAAATATATATGTGTGTGCATATGTGTGTACATGTATACATAGACAGAGGGCACAGGATGAGTTGAATATGAAGGGATGATATCTAAAAAATAAATTAAGAGGTGATAGAAAAATATATTGGGACAAGGAGAAAGGGAGAGAGATTAGGGTAAATTATCTCATATAAAAGAGGCAAGAAAACACAGTGACAATGGAGGGGAAGAGCAGGAAGGTGAAGGGGAATGGGTCAACCTTGCTTTCATTGAATTTGGCTTGAGGAGGGAATGACATACACATTCAATTGGGTATCTTACCCTACAGGAAAGCAGGGGTAAAGGGATAAGAGGTGGGGATCATAGAGGGGAGGGCAGATTGGGGGGAGAGGGTAGTTAGAAGCAAACACTTTTGAAAAGGGACAGGGTCAAAGTAGAAGGTGGAATGAGTGGGCGACAGGATAGGATGGAGGGAAATATAGTTAGTCTTTCACAATATAACTACTATGGGAATGTTTTGTGTAACTACACATGTACAACCTATGTTGAATTGTTTGTCCTCCCAGTGAGGGTGGGTGAGGAGGGAAGAAGGGAAAAACTGTGTAATTGAAAGTTTCAAAAACAAATGTTAAAAAATAAGATGTTTTTACATGCAATTGGGAAATAAGATGTATAGGGACTGGCGTATGGAAATCCATCTTGCCCTGCTGGAAGGTTGTGGGAGGGGGATGGGGGAGGATATAGGAGAAAACAGATTGGGGGAAGGGCTGTTCAGTGGGCTCACTATTTTGTTGTGGGGGAAAGACAGGGGAAAAAAATTATAGCTTAAAATCTTGTGGAAATGTATGTTGAAAACTAAAAATAAATAAATAAATTGAAAAAAAAGAATTTAGATACTGTGCCATTTGGAGCATATATGTTTAGTGTTAGTGTTACTTTATTGTCTATGGTGCCTTTTCAGCAAGATGTAGTTTCCCTGCCTATCTGTTTGAATTTTTTGCTTTTGATTTGTCTGAGTTCATAACTGCTACACCTACCTTTTACACTTCAGTTGAAGCATGATAAATTTTGCTCTAGCCCTTTATTTTAACTCTCTGTATGCCTCTCTGTTTCAAGTGTGTTTCTTGTAAACAACATCTTGTTGGAGTCTGGTTTCTTTTTTAAAATTTTTTTTTCATCTTTGTTAATTTGTTTACTTTTAGTTTACAAGATTCAATTCCACAATTCCTTGAGTTTCAAATTTCCTCCCCCTCTCTCCCCTCCCCCCCCCCACCAAGGTGGCATACAATCAAGTATAGGATCTGCAAATACTTTCACATTAGACATTAGTCAGGTTATAAAGAAGGATTGTAATGGATGGAATGAACAATGGGAAAGAGGAAACAAAACCAAACAAGAAAAACACAGAGAGGAGGTAGTTTGCTTCAATGTGCATTCAAACTCTGTTCTTTCTAGTTCTTTCTCTGAATGTAGACATCTCTCTCCATCATGAGTCTTTTGGAGTTGACTTATAACCCTGCATTGTTGAGAAGAGTCCAGTCTATCAAAGTTGGTCATCACACAAACCATTCTACTTGTGTCTGTAATTGTGTACAAATTTCTCCTGGTTCTGCTCTTCTCACTCAGCATCAGTTCGTATAAGGTAAATATGAAGTCCATCTGCTCCTTGTTTCTTATAGCACAATAGTATTCCATTACATTCATATACAATAACTTGTTTAGCCATTGATGGGCATCCCCTTCATTTTCAATTCTTTGCCACCACAAAAAGAGCTGCTATAAATATTTTTGTACATATGGGTCTTCCTCCCACTTCTGTGATCTCTTTGGGATACAACCCTAGAAGTGGTATTGCTGGGTCAAAGGGCATGAAATTATTTATAGCCCTTTGGGCATAGTTCCAGATTGCTCTCCAGAATGGTTGAATCAGTTCACATCTCCACCAACAACGCATTAGTGTTCTGGAGTCTGGTTTCTAATCCATTCTGGTATCTACTTATGTTTTATGGGTGAGTTCATTCCATTCACATTCACAGTTGTGATTATTAACTCTGCATTTCCCTCCCTTCTATTTTCTTTTATTTATTCTTCTCTATCTCTTTTTATTCTGTCCCTCCTCTAAATTCTATTTTGCTTCTGAGCATTGTCTTCTTTTATCTGACATCCATTTTATCACCCACTTCCCTTTTCCTTATCCCCTTCCACTCCTATTTTTCTCTTGGATAAGAGAGATTTCTACTACCAATTAAGTATGCATATTTATTTTCCTTCTTTGAACCAACATAGTTGTGAGTGAGATTCAAGTATTGCCTGCCTTCACCCCTAACCCCACCATTTTCCCTTTCACTGTAAAAGCTCTTCCTTGCATGCCTCTTTTATATGAGGTAATTTCCCCCATTCTACATCCCCATTCTACCCCTTTTCCCCAGGGCATCCATCTTTCTTGCCTATCCATTTTTTTAAGTATCATCCCAACACAATTGACTCACTCCCTCTTGACCAAAAATGCTCTACTATGACCTAGAAGTGGATATAGTCAATAGAGTTGCCAAACAGTGTCTAGTCCTGTGTCCAGTGCTAGCACAAGAGTTCCCTGTAATCTGTGTCTGACCAATTGACAGGTCCCCTTACTGTCTCTGGCTTGAGAGTTCCCAAAGCTGCCACCGCTTCAGTTGTCACCAGCTAATCCTACCACTGGTGTTTTATCCCTGTGAAGTCTAACGTCTGTGTCACAGATCTCTTTCTGAACTCCTAAGTCTTCTTGGATTAGAAAAATGTCTCCCTCAGACCTTTTGTTGGCTCTCCCACTCCAGGATTTCATTTGAAGCATTATTTTAAAGTTGTTTGGAGTGAAATATTGAGAGAGCTCAGCTGAGAGCTTCCTCTACTCTGCCATCTTGGCTCTGCCCCCCGAAATCTGCCTTCATTTTCCTTTTCTATAAAATGAGGGGATAGGATTAGATGATCTCTAAGGCCCCTTTAAGCTCAAATATACTGTGGTTCTATAAACATTTCTAATCCTTTCATTTTGAATGTAAGTGGGAGCAAAAAGACAAAGTTAAAAAAAAAACTTTCTTAGATTTAAAAACCCCACATGTCCTCACTGTCCTGATTTCACTGGGACTGAAGAGGGAAGGAGGGAGGGAGGGAGGGAGGAAGAAAGGTAGCTGACCTGAAATGAACTAAGTCCCTGTTTACAGAATGAACTTTTTCTCATTTTCCCTTCTGGTTTTGACACAAACCAGACATATGTCTGGCCCATACATCAGATCATTAGCACATGAAAATACACTATCAAACAGACAATCAAATTTCATGTAAAATAAGCTCCAGCATTAAAGCTGCACCCTGCATTTTATGTGTAACACTGTGGATAGATATATTTCTTGCTACTAGAGCAAAACTGATTTGTGTGATGGTTAGCCGTCACGAAATCACTTGGAAGGTTGTGAGATAAAATGTCGCTTAGGATAATGTAATTGGCCTTAAGGTACAGGAGTTGAATTATTTTCAGTGATTTATAATCTGGAAATTAAAGACTCACTCATTTTCTAATTTAATTCCATCTTCAATGGAAAAATGTTCACTCTGATCTAAATTGGCGAGTAATGTTGCTAATTCAAATGCAGATGTAATTTCGATCTGGGTAGCAGTTTGCAGTGATTGACGAGTCCCCGATGGATCATACTGATTCTTATCTCCCAATCTCACAAATTCTCTAGCAGTTGTGATAATAACTTCGGCTAAGGAGAAAAGGGAAAAAAAATAAATTCTCCACTGTGCTGTCAATCTAGGCTTTGCCTTGCACCTGACATAGAATAGGGTCTATTTCAAATCTATTGCAAGTATGAGACAAATAGAAGGGTTCATTAGCAAATCAGGCACCATCATAAAACAGCAATTTTAATTGTTTAAGGAGACTTTTCCAGTTGCATCTAAAATATGAATGAAATGGGGCCAGAATGGAGCTACTATTTTTGCCACAGTTAATTAGCTGGAATTTTAGCCTGTGTTCCACACCATTCATTGATAATTGTAAATTATCAAGGGAGGGACAGACAATGATTAGCTGTAATCATCTCTGGTTTTGCTTGGGCTTTCCCACTTGACATATTGTGAGCCTGTGGGAATGTGTCTTAATCTAAGTGGCATACAAGAATCAGAGACTGGGGAATTATTGGATCACACCCACAAAGCACAAAATAACAGTCTTGATCTGAGGTCTGTGTCTGTGGATATGATTGCAGGGAATCCATGAACTCAGATGAGAAAAAATAATTATATCTTTTTTTTTTCACTAACCTTGAACTGAAAGATAGCATTGCCACAATTATAAATACAGGCAACAAATCAGAGTAGTATTAGCAGTATCTGTAACTATGTCACCAAAAGAAATTACAGATATTTTCATAACATATTGCAGTTGAATATATCTCAAAATACCATTTACACTCATCGTGACTTTGAAATTGCTATAGTTGTCATGCCCTTTGCTAGACTGAATATAATTGCAGTCTTCCTGTCTACAGACTGTATTTTATATAATTGGTTTCCTTTTTAATTCTATGTATTTTATTTTATATGTAGAAACTTCCATTATTCTGAGAATGGGTCCATTGGCTTCACCAGACTGCCAAAGAGGTCAAGGAAACACATAAAATGTTAAGAATCGCTTATCTAGATGGTTAATTTAATTTAAATAAATAATTACTAAGTGGCCACCATGTACAAGTTTCCAAGGATATGCCCAGGAATACAAAGACAAAAACTGAAATCATCCTTGCCTCCACGGAGTTTACATTTTGCTGGGATGAGATATTGAGTGCACACATAAGTAATTTAAAGAGGAAGAGAATACTAATATAAATTGTGATGGAGGATGAGGTCAGGAAAGGTGGTGGCTCCTGAACTGTGCTTTAAGGGGATAAATAGATCATTTGTTTGAGGGTTGGGCTCCAAGTCAATAGTGAAATAGCTGGCTATTCTGATTATTGCAGTGGTTAAGAGTCAAATTAGATCAACCATATAGTACTGTTAGTAGTAGTAGAAATAATAATACACAAGTTAACAAATTATTTACCAACCAGTCATTTTGATGATAGGAAAACAATGAAGTGCAGTTTCAAGTTTCCTTGATTTAGGCTAGGTATAGAAATCCCACAGGCCAGGTGAAATTTTCTATCTCAATAGAATTGGTCTTTATGTCTGTCATAGGACATTTCATTTTCTTGGTGCCCATAATTTGTGTTAATCTTTCTAATTTCAGCTGATAGTAGCCATGGTGTGCTCTCCAAATGGGGTAACTTGATTCAGGGTCCAAGGACCAGAGTTTGAATCCTGTTTCCTATCTGTGTGACCTTGGACAAAGTCATTTTTGAATGAATACTTTAGAGAGGTTCAGTGACTCTTTTAGCTTTAAATTCTATGAAGAGGCAGGCATATTAAAAGTGATCTTCTTAAATAGGTACTCAGGTACTGGTATTTTAGATATCATTGTTAGACAGAACACATCCAACTTATGGGCTGCCCAAGATATGTAGTTTGGTGTAATAGAAAGAACTCTGAACTATAGAGAGAAAGGAATTCAAAGGCCTTTCAATGCAATGTTCTCATTTTACAGATGAACCAAGACCCAGAGAAGTATGTGATTTGCCTATGGTCACACATGTAAATGATTCCAAACCAAAGATTACAACAAGGGTTCCCATTTAACCCTATCTGGTAACCACTTCTTGGGGGAAAATAATAAAAATAAGTTTTAGATAAATTATCTTGCTGCTTCCCCAAAACAACCTGGTAAAGTATGCAGTCAAGGTATTATTATCCACATCTTAAATATGAGGAAATTGAGTTTCAGAGGGACTCAGTGACTGGTCATGGTCATATGTCTTAATAAGAACCTACTCTTTCCTGACTACAATTACAGCATGTTTTTTTGTGCTTTAAATATTTTTTAGTGATATCTTCTGTTTGTATATCATCCTATTTTCTCAATATGTTCCTCACCCTCCCCTCGGCAATCATCCCTTAGGACAAAAAAATTAAAAAAATAGAAAAAGAAAGCAATTCTGCAAAACTAGCCAATACATCAGCCAAGTCTAACTGGTATGCCATACCCACAGTCCTGACCTCTGCAAAGAAGGGAGGGAGGTACAATCTAATATTTCTTCTTTGCAGCTAAGCTTGCTCATTATAAATACACAGCATGAAGGGGTTTTTTGTTGTTCCCATTTCCATTCTTGTCCTTGGATATGTTAAGAATATATTTTTCCTTATTCTATTTACTTCATTTTGCATCACTTCACAAAAGCCTTCCAGTTTCTCTCTGCATTGATCATTTCTTACAATTTCATAATGTTTCATTGCCTTCATTTACCATATTATTTTTTTTCAACCATTCCCCAAACAATGAGGATCTACTTCGTTCCTGGTTCTTTGCTGCTATAGAAAGTAGGCCAGGGACTGACTGAGATTTTATTGGCACAGCAACCTCTAGAGGTGAGGAAATTTTCCCAATGAAGGTTGGTACATTTTCTGCAATTTAGAGCTGCCTAGAGCTCTGAGAGGTTGCAGGGGATTTTAGCACAGTCACATATCCAGCATAGTCAGAGGCAGACTTTGAACCCAGGTTGTCTTGACTTGTGCAAACTGTCTATCCGCTATATCAAATTGCTACAAATATTTTGGTGTAGATGGGACATTTTTTCTTTTCCTTTTTTGGGCTATTGGCAACATTCCTTTCATGGAAAGAAACACAGGGTTCAAACTGGTATCCAAGCAAGAGTGTAAAGCAGAGGCTCGGACAAATGTCAAGAGGTAGAATTTAGGAAAGCTTAAGTCTAAAGGGTAAAGCTGAGGTAGGAAACTGGCCATAGCATCCCAGGCATCACTATGGGATTATAAATTACAGATTGATTGAATGATTTCCTATACTGGGAGTTCAACACACCAAGAAAATCACACTTTTAGACCCCTCTCTATAAAAATAACATCAACAACAGTTACATCATTACTCCCACAGTAAGACACTGAAATAAATTGTTCCACAGTGGTCAGAAGACATTTCAAGGCTGAAGCTCTTACAGTTTATGTAACAGGTTCTCTCCTCTGGCATTTAAAGCCTTCAGTTCCAAGTTTGTATCCTGGTACATTCTTCTTAGCAGTGCATCCTTCCCCTGTTTTCTGTCTGCCCTTCCCTCATATAGGCCTTCCCTGAAAGTATCTTGGCAGGTGATGTCTGGTGGAAATGATTTAATCTAAACAGGCCAGCAGTTACCAGAGGCACTGAGGGGCTTCTCTCAACCCATACAAATTAGGTTTGTTTGTTTCTTTTTTAAGTGGAGAACAAAACCACCTTACTTGTGTTTGCTTCTAGGACATGCAATTAGCAGTTTTCTGAAAGATTCATTTTCTAACTCGCAGTTCTAATGCAAGCAGCTGAGGCAGGCACTGCAGAGAGCTTGGTCAGACATCATCCACTGCATTCCCGGCCATCACCAGTCCTTGATTTTGCCTAGGGGAGGGTGAGGAGCATATTGGGAAATAGGGGGAAGTACAAACAAAAATGTTACTAAACAGACTCAAAGTACAACAAGCCATGCTGTCCTTATAGTCAGGAAAGAGTGGGAGAGACTCCCATCTCTTTTGCTTATTATTAAGACATATGACCATGAGTCAGTCACTTAATCCCCTGAAACTTAGTTTCCTCATATTTAAAATGTGAATAATAATACCTTTAGTACTTACTTCACCAGGTTGTTTTGAGGAGACAGTGAGATAATTTATGTAAAACTTTCTGAAAAACTTAAAATGCTATAAAATATGATTTGTTTTATTATTTTCACCAAAGAAGGAGTTACCAGATAGAATGAACACTTACTTTGGAATCTGAAACTCAGTTTCCTTATATTCAAAATGTAGATAATATAATACAGTAAGTATTTAAGAAATGAATAGATTAATGAATGAATTGTAAATAATACATCTATGATTGCCAAATACAAATTGCTGGATAATATCTAAAGTTCAAAGAGATCAATTAGTAAATAAATATATTGTGTTTCAGATTAGTCTTCTGATGCCATAGCTAATTGTAAACTAAACCTTCTACATAGATTGTATTCATTAATAAGTTAAATATTATCTGGCTTTTATGAGTTTGTTCAAAGTTCACCAATCTTCCAATTAATGCCAGGCATCCAAGATCAGCAAATTTGCTTTTATGTACTGAAAGGTCTAAAGCCAAAGTGTTCCCTTGGTAATCTCAAGCAAATGTAACGGTGGGGATGGAAATCTTCACCTCTATCATCAGACCCAGGCTTCTTGATTCATTCATTTGTTCAATCAATGGAAGGTATAAACTTGCTTTATAGCAGTCCTTAATTAATTTAGGAGACGTGAAGTGCTTTGATCATTGGACAAGGACAATACTATATTAGAAATGTTTTGTGATTAGGTGAAAAGAATCAGCCATGCTCTGTGGAGCTATGCACAACACAGCTAACCAATTCTGAAGCTTGAAGTACAGCAGTGAAAAAGTCAGGCTTTAGTAGCTTCCAAGCTCAGGGGTGCCATGAAGAGGCAAATGTTTGGATCTGTGCCTGAGGGCAGCAAAGTGTGTGTATATGGGGGTTGTGGATCCAGAGGGAGTGTTAATATCTTTCCTCTTCCCTTACCCCCCCTGCCCTCTGGCCATGTCATTAGAGACTGGACCAATAACAAATATTGCATTCATCCAGGAGCATGTAGAGAAACACAGAGAATGTGCTAAGGACAAAAATATATGCAGAAAGATAGGAGAAAGAAACTTCAAGAAAGATTATGCCTTTGTACTACAATAGAATGACAAGTATGAAATCAAGAAACAGCTTCCAGTAATCAGGGGTGCGGTTGCCCCTTTGGTACACATGTGCCTCAACATCATTATACTTTAGTGTGAGCCCTTTATTTGCATGGATTTATGTGTATTTGTGGGAAAATACACCCCAGACTTGGAGACGGGGGCATTTTGTTTCATACCACATTAGTAAATACCTTTTCAAAATGTAAACTAAGTGTGGCCAATAATCAACAGAGAGCATACACTATGGGAGCTCATAAGTTACAGTATAGGAACCTCAGTCCCTGAGAGATACCTTTAGAATTCTGGAGAGACGAGTGGTCATTGCCTTGAGGGAACCTAACCTGCAAGTCTAAGGAGAGTGGGGGAGCAAGCCCAGAAGTACAAAGAAAGCATCCAATATGTAAATGTTCCCCCTCTCTGGTGAACTTAGAGGAAGACATAGAAGTCTCATGAGGTTGGCAGAAATGGGTAGTTTTCCATCTCCATTAATTGAGGGAACTTCTAAATTGAGATTATAGGTATATTTGAATACTTCAGTAAACATCCTAAAGAACATTAAAAAAATTACCTAAATCAAAAATAGCTTTGCCAGGAGAATGCTAACTGAAAAACATTTCCTGAAATTTGCTAATTGCTATTTATTCAGTAAGGATTTTATACTTTATTATGCCATATGTTATAGAGAGTGTGAAGCCTAGGTAAACAGTCTAACAAGGTTATCTGCTTATAAGGATATAACGTGGTATGGAGGAATTTTGTACTAGTGGGTTCATCTGGTGCCCATTCGAGCCTGCATAAAAATGTAAACCTAAGAGATCACTTTCCCCTAGTGATACTAGCTGACTGAACTGTAAATCTTCATCAGATAATCCAGCCCCAGTTCTGATTGGCTGTCAGATCATGGCTGGCTGGTCTGATGTGGATCAATGGCTAAGTCAGACAGGGGACACGGGAATGCTAGAAGATGTTTATCCTCTTGTCTGGCTGGGAAATACTGTAGCAATAGCCAGTAGCATGGAATTCTCAGTTTATTTTCAAGGGTTTCCCTCATCATCCTGAAAGTGGAGTTGAGCAAGAAGACTTCCTTGTTGCTATTTGAATAAAATTCAGATCCACTTTTCCTAGAATTCATGTCTCCCTAGTAACACTTTGCCTTTTCAATCTGATTTCACTTTCCCTACATATTTCCAACAAACTGCATTATTCACCATCCCTCAGAGTCCTTCCCCATGCCTTTGTACCACCATGCCTTTTTTCCCACTATTTCTTAAGCCCCAAAGTAATTATAGTTATATATAAGTGGCTCTATATGGATTTTGCATTTTATTGCCCATTGTGATTGAAGACTCCCCTAATTATAGTGCCCTGGAGTACTATATTCAATTCTGGACTTCACATTTTAGGAAGAACATTAAGCCAGAGAGTGTCCAGTGAAATACAAGCAGGGCCATGAAGCATCTTTAATTTGTGCCTTGTGAAGGAACCAGAAGTGGTTGGATCAGAGAAGGAATACTTTTCCAAGTATTAGAAAGATTATCATATGGAAGAGGAAGGAATGTGTGGAAGTTGGAATGGGGGTAAATAGGAACATGCTGGAAGGAAAAGCTTCCTATCATTAGAAGGTATCCCAAAGTGGAATGAGATGCTTTGGGAGACAGTAAGTCAGTTTCATACTCTATTGAGGTCTTCAGGAAAAGTTTGGAAGATCACTTGTCAGGTGTGATGTAAAGGAGATTCTTGTTCGGGTTTGATTGGAATGTGTGGCTTCTTAAGTCTCTTCTACCTCCCAGATTCTATGATCTCCCTGATGGGGGTACTCCAGTCTCCAGTGCAGATTACAACTCATCCATGCCTTCTCATTCGGAGTAGTTCTTGTTCATATCTTCTCACAAGCCCTCCATAGATGATCTACCCAATTCACTGAATGCATTGTAGAAGTCTTTCAACATCCTGTGGGTTCCAGCGTCACATATGACCTACCCATTCTTTGATCTTGCTAGATGACTTAACTATCTCCTCTTCCAATGATATATTTCTTCTCTACATATTTCATATTATTTTTGACTCATAAGTCATCATTGGTAATATGCCTGAGCCTGCAAATCCACGCCATTCATTTCCCTATTATTCAGCTCAGTTATTTACTATTTTGATTCTTTGAAAGTTATGGTTTTTGACAATTCAGAGGAAGTAAGGTTGTACAATAGTTTGAGTGCTCAACTTGGAGTGAGGAAGACCTGAATTCAGATCATTCCTCATATTCTTAATAGCTAGGTGATCCTAGACAAGCCTCTAAACTTTTTACAGACTCAATTTTCCTTACCTATAAAATGGAGATTTTAAGAGCTACTTCATGAGGTTATCATGAGGATCAAATGAGATAACATAGAGAGGGCCTTGCAAACTATGTGCTATGTAAATGGTAGTTATTATGCAGTGTAATATGATATCACTGGAAAAATATTACTGTTCTTAAAAAGGCTCTTTGTGTGTATCAGAGAGTAGTTTGAGGTTGCTAAAAGTACTGTACAATTTTGCAAATGCAATTTAGATCAGTCTTCTTGTTAGAGTGTTAGTGTCAGACTAGCAAAAGAGTTAGAATATCCCTGTTATGTATAGTGGTTTGTGTATGTCACATTCTGTTCCTAGATTATAAATTCCATAAGATTTACTTAACGTAATACCTTACTTCCATACCCCATGGCCCACTTCTAGTTTGTGATCTGCAAAGACAGATCACTGGTAGTAGAGTGAGGAAGACCTGAGTTCAAATCTGGCCTCAAACACTCACTAGCTATGTGACTCTGGGCAAGTCACTTAACATATGTTTGCCTCAGTTTCCAATCTGTAAAATGGGGATGATGATAATAATGGGATCTATCTCCCAGGGGTGGGAGCATCAGATGAGATAATATTTGTAAAATGCTTTTCCAACCTTAAAGGGCTATGTAAATGCAAGCTAGCTAAATGTTTTTTGAATTGACTTTAATTCTGCCAAGAAACATTTGGACCAATCATTCACTCAATCATCAACCATTTGTTAAGAACCCACAATATGCCAGTCATCACTAACAGATCATTCAGATCCCAGTCAATTGAAGTAGACGCTCTTCCTCATATATGCTAAGGTCCATATGTATTGATCTTATGTTTGTGTATATTGCTAATTTTAATTATACATGTTCCCTTCCATAGCTTTTGCCTTTTAAGCCTCTGTTATAAAAACACCTGGAATGCTTGATGTCAACAGGTATGATAGAAACAAAATGGGTTATTATTACTTACGTGCCTAATCCGTTTTTGAACCTTTATATTAAGCTATTTGCCTGAATAATATCCTGTGGTCCTGAATTCCACAGGTTAATTATATAGCACATAAACAAGTATTTCCTTTTGTCCTTTAATTTTTTTTCCTTTTTAATTTCATCAAGTGTCCTCTTGTTCCTGAATCATTGGAAAGAGTAAAGAAAAGCACCTGATTAGGCTACTCATGCCTTTCATTATGATATGTACAGCTATTAAGTATCCTCTTACCTACCTCTCTTTCAAACTCACTACCTAATCTTTCTAATCTCTCCTTGTACAGATGCCCTGTTAAATCATTTTAGCCATAAAACCTCTGAGGAAATGTTTGGTTATATATTTCCTTTTTTAAAAAAGATTTTATTTCTGCCCAATTACATGTAAAAACAACTTTAAATATCTGGGTTTTTTTTTTAAGTTTTGAGTTCCAAATTCTGCCCTTCCTTCTTTTTTTCCTTCCTCTCCCTTGACCCACCCTGAGACTGTAAGCAATTTTATATTGATTATGTAGGCTACATATTTCTTGAGAGCTGATAACATGAACAAACTGAACTTAATATGTATGCTCTGAACTCCAAAGAAGTCCCAAGCATTTTTTTCCTTTATGGAGATTAGGGTAGGAGCAATTATTTCCCTTGAAGTAATGCCCTTGACCCCTCTCTTCTAAGGACTATAGCAAAAGAAAATCATTTTCTAGGTGCTAAGAAGTGGGAATTGAGACCAAGCTAAGTCATGTCTAGCCTTTACTTTTGGATCAATCCAGACATTAGAGCTTAATTTGACTGGGTGGGTTCAAGGAACTGAGCATGAAAGGTCTAATTGCTCATTTAGTATGATGTTCTTTCAGGCCTGGAAATAGGTGTTCTAATTCCTAGGGGATTTCTTTCATCTGGTGCCATCAAACAATATTTCAAACCTGCACCTCAGATGAGACCCAGTGACTCTCTTCACTTTCCCAGTCCACATAGCTTACTTGTAGCAGACATGGGGTGAGAATCAAGGCTATTCACTTCCCATCTACTTTTACCAGATTAACCCTGGAAATTAAGAAGCATTATATAAACTATTATTTTCATCATAATCTTCATCACCACCATCATCATCATTGTTAAAGTCATTGGCTCAGCTGTCCGTAAAGCTAAGGGAGTTATCCCTTAATAAGTAGTGATAAAGACCATACCAGATCACTTTTCTGCTAGAGGGGCCTAACTCCAGCACCCTCTTAGTTCAGGTTTGATGTTGGTACAATAACGGGCATGATATTCAGGTTTCCTCCAGGGCTTAATTCCATGGGTATGATATTTTTTTTTATGTCCATAGGTAACCAAGAAGTGACTGAATCTTTTTTTCCTCATCTATGAAATGAGGGGCTTTTACTAGATAATCTCTATAGATCTCTTCCAATGCTAAAGTTATGATACAGTAATTCTAAGAGTGATGGTAGGCAAAAGTCAAATTAGGCCACCCTGAAAAAGTGTGAAAATAGAAGAACACTCACAGTGTTGGGGATTTCACCATGTAACAAAGTAGGCCTATTCTATTTTGTTAATATTGCTATAATTGTTAAATTTTCCCCTTAGACAAAGTAAAATTTGTCTCCTTGTAACCGATAGGCTGTGGTCTTAAATTTCTCCTCTGGTGCCACGTTGAATCCCTACTGCCTGTTTTACATTCTAGCCCACTTACAGCAACCTTAGGTATGCTTTGAAGATGACTGTCCCTTGTGTCCTAAATCTCCCCTTTGCCAGGCAAAATCTCCCTCTAGCTCATTTTTTATTTGTATGATTCACTAATAACCGATTTAACAGTTTGTTAGGAACAGGGCTGGGCACTACTGGTAGGACAAGAGAGAGCTACCTACTGTTATAAAAGGCCCCCCAACGCCAACTCCTCCCACCCCCATCCCCTCTGCCTGTCACTAATGCCCTTTGGATTGCCACAGTGATGACTATAATGTAGCACAACATGGCATAATATAACAATGTAACATAATATAGGAAATATATGATATATGTTATAGTATAATGTAATATAATAAAATATGGTATAATATAATACAATACATTACACTATACTATAACATACCATACCATGCCATGCCATACCGTACCATACTGTGTTATAAAAATGTTACTGGAGAAGTGGTAACACAGTAATCATTTACTGGACAAATATTTACTAAATTCCTACCATTTGCAGCTAGATGAAGGAGATAAAAAGAAAAAAATGAAATATTTTTCACCCTCAATGATCTTACATTCTACTGGGAAGAAACAACATGGACACAGATAAGTCAATATAAAAGTTATTCAAAGTAAATGCAAAGCAGTTTGGGCACAAAAAGGGAGAAGAGACCAGAAAAGGCCTCATGTAGGGGGTGACATTTCAATTTAGCCTTAAAAGATGCTGTGGGATTCTAAGAGGCAGATGAAATGAGGGAATATATTCTAGGCAATGTGGATAGCATGGGCAAAAATGTGGAGGAAGGGGGTCGTTAGGTGGCGCAGTGAATAGAGCAACAGCCCTGGAGCCAGGAGGACCTGAGTTCAAATCCAGCATCAGACACTTAACACAAAACTAGCCGTGTGACCTTGGGCAAGTCACTTAACCCCAACTGCCCTACCTTCCCCTCTCCAAAAAGCAAAAAAAAAAAAATGTGGAGGAAAGTGATGGAATGTCATGTTTGGGGCAAGCAAATAGTAATCTAGTTGGGCTGGAATGTCAAACTCACAAAAGGAAGTATAGTGAGGTCCATCTGAAAAGATTGACTGGAGTTAGATTGGGAAGGGACTTCAATGCCAAAGGGAGGAGATTGTATTTTACTTAGAAGCAATAGAGAGCCAATGAAGCTTCTTGCCACGGCCAGGGGAAGACTGTGTTTTATGAATTTTAATTTGGCCTCTGTGTGGAGGATAGAGTGGAGAAGGCAGAGGGGTGGTAGTAGTGGCAGAAAGACCAATAAGGAGGCCATTGTACTAATTCAGGTCAGGAGTTATGAGGGCCTGAACTCTGGTGTTTGTGGAGAGAAGGGGATGGTTGAAGGAGAATTTTCAGTGATCATCTATTTATATCTCCCTGCTAATTGATTTATCTAATCAACTAGCCAGTCCTCCAAGTAGGCCCTGTTTTTTGACTGAAGAGAAGGTATGAGCTGGGGGAGGGAGAAAGGGAGAAAGTAAGTGGGGTCAGAGGGGTAATAGGGAATGGACTGTGAGGACATTTGGGTACACTTTTAAGGAAGGATAGGGCACCAACAAAGGTAGAGGAGGATGTATCCAAATAAACTTTTCTACTTCAACTTTTTGCTTAGCATTTGACTAGTAGCCAGGGAAAGCATTTAATAAAAACCACTAAAAGCTCTAGTAAAGGAAACTACAACAACAAAAATCTGAAACCTTCATTATAGAAACCAAGGGGAGTAGTAGCCAGGTAATGTAATGGATAGATTGATGGAACTGGAGTCAGGAAGATCTAAGTTCAAATCATACCTCAGATATTCACTAGCTATGGCAGACAATGAGTAAGACACATATCTTTCATCCAATTCAATTTTTCTCATCTATAAAATAAAGACAATAGCACTTACTTCACAGAGTTATTGTCAGGATCAAATGAGATAATATATAAGATACTTTGCAAACCCTAAAGCTCTATACAGCACTAGCTATTATTGTCATCAAGCTGTAGTGTTGAGGGATAAAAGAAGTAGGTGCTGACAGAAACAAAGCAAAACAAAAATAACACCATGTTGTATGTCTTAACATCCTACCTCAAATGGTTAAGTACAATAGAATATTTCCTGCTGAGGTCCCCAAGGAGTTAAAGGTTAATACCACATTATTACCTAGGTGCTAATTAATTGTAGGTTAATTCCCCATGTGACTTACTCACCCTCCCCCACTTTTAAATTAACCCAACCATTGTGTGAACATAAATCCACACGGTCATAGTTAGCTAAGCATAGTAAGGCAGCCTGCAATAGTGTCTGTCAGTAAGTAAACAAGTATTACCTACTGTATTCCAGGCACTATGATAGGTGTTAGAGATACAAAGAAAGACTGAAGAAATAAAATTAAAAACAGTCCCTGCTCTCAAGGAGTTCACACTATAATGGAGGAGTGCACAGTCTAATAGTGGATAAAGGGCCAGCCTTATAGTTAGAAAGGTTGTCTTCTTCCTCCTCCTCCTCGCCTCCTTCTCTTCTTCTTCTTCTTCTTCTTCTCTTCTTCCTTCTCCTCTTCCTCCTCCTCCTCATCCTTCTTCTTCTTCTTCTTCTTCTTCTTCTTCTTCTTCTTCTTCTTCTTCTTCTTCTTCTTCTTCTTCTCCTCCTCCTCCTTCTTGTTCTTCCTTCTCCTCTTCCTCCTTCTCCTCCTCCTCCTTCTTCTTTTCCTCTTCCCTCTTCTTCTCCTCCCCTCCTCCTCTTTCTCCTCTTCTTCCTTCTCTTCCTCCTCCTCCTCCTATTATTTTATTTTTCCCCAATTACATGTAAAGATAATTTTCAACTTTTATTTTTGTAAGATTTTGAGTTTCAAATTTTTCTCCCTCTCTATCTTCCCTCCCCCATCCCCAAGACAGCAATCAATCTGATATAGGTTATACATGTACAATCACATTAGACATATTTCCACATTAGTCATGTCCTGAAAGAAGAATCAGAATGAAAAGAAAAAACCATGAGAAAGAAAAAACAAAAAACAACAACAATAAAAGCAAAGATAATAGACTTCAGTCTGCATTCAGACTCCATAGTTCTTTCTCTGGATGTGGCTAGCATTTTCCATCACATGTCTTTTGAAATTGTCTTGGATCATTGTATTGCTGAGAAGAGCTAAGTCTATCATAGTTAATCATCACACAATGTTACTCTTGCTGTGTACAATGTTCTCCTGGTTCTGTTCACTTCACTCAGCATTAGTTCATTCAAGTCTTTCCAAGCTTTTCTGAAATCTGCCTGCTCATCATTTCTTTTTTTGTTTGTTTGCTTTTTGCTTTTTTTTTGGAGGGGGGAAGGCAGGGCAATTGGGGTTAAGTGACTTGCCCAAGGTCACACAACTAGTAAGTGTTAAGTGTCTGAGTCTGGATTTGAACTCAGGTCCTCCTGACTCCAGGGCCGATGCTCTATTCACTGCACCACCTAGTCACTCCTGCTCATCATTTCTTATGGAACAGTAGTATTCCATTACATTCATATACCACAACTTGTTCAGCCATTCCTCAATTGATGGGCATCTCCTCAATTTCTGATTTTTGGCCACCACAAAAAGAGCTGCTATAAATATTTTTGTATGTGTGGGTTCTTTTCCCTTTTTCATAATCTTTTTGGGATACAGACCTGTTAGTGGTATTGCTGGATCAAAGAGTATGCACAGTTTGGTTGGTTGCTCTTCGGGCAAAGTTCCAAATTGTTCTCCAGAATGTTTGGATCATTTCACAACTCCACCAACAATGCATTAGTGTTCTAATTTTCCCACATCTTCTCCAACATTTGCCATTTCCTTTTCTGCCATATTAGCTAATCCGATAAGTATAAGATGGTACCTCAGAGTTGTTTTAATTTGTATTTCTCTAATCAACAGTGATTTAGAGCATTTTTATATGACTATAGTTTTAATTTCTTCATCTGAAAGCTGTCAGTTCATATTCTTTGACCATTTATCAATTGGGGAATGACATGTATTCTTATACATTTGAATTCATTCTCTGTATATTTGAGAATTGAGGGCTTCATCAGAAACACTAGCTGTAAAAATTGTTTCCCAGTTTTCTGCTAGGATGGCCTGTGTTCAAAGCCTGCCTCTGTTGCATGCTAGCTGTCTGACTATGGGAAAATAATTTAGACTCTCAATGTCCTGAGGAAATCTTTTTAAGACTATAAAGCACAGAGACATTGTTCATTTGCTTTGGTGAAGGAGGTTTCAAACCTGAATTTCTTCGTGTGAATTAAATCATAGGAGAAAGAATGAAAGGAAGGAAAGGAAAAGAAAGTAAAGGAGAGAAAAAGGGAGGAGAAGGAAAGGGAAGAGAAAAAGAAGGGAGAGAGGGAAAGAGGGAAGAAGGAAAGGAGGAAAGAAATAAACAAAGAAGAAAGGAGGGAGGGAAGAAAGGAAAGAAGAAAGTAAGGAAGAGAGGAGAGAGGGAGGGAGCGAAATAAAGAAAGAAGGAAAGAAAAAGAAAGAGAGAGAAGGAAAGAGAAAGGAGGGAAGGAAGCCTGGATCAATTTATCTTGTTCCTGTTAAAAAGTAGTGAGGTACTCAAGGAGAGTGGGAGGGAGCTTTAAAGGTCATCCATTCTAACCTTTCTCATTTCACAGATGAAGAAACAGGTCTCAATTGCCCTAAATTATCCAGGTATTAAGTGGAAATGCTGGGTGATACACACGAGTCCTCTAATTTTTAATCCAGGACTCTTTCTCCTGTATTTTAGTCTTCAAGAATTAGAAGGGGCTCCCAAGGCAATGTGGCCCAACCCAGATGCACAGCTTCCTCTAAACATCCATGACAAGGGATCACTCATCCTCTGTGCTAGAGAACTTTCAGTTCATCATTGGTGGTGGTGTGATCATTTAAAAAGAGTAGCTCCAATTATTGAAAGTGCTTTCTTAGATTGAGCAAAATTTATCTTCTTGTAACTTCCATCTAGTGGTTCTAAGTCCTAATGAACAGGGTAGTAATGTTCTAAGATAATGTTCCTACATAATAATATAAATGCATGATAGACCCCATCCTTGTCCCCTAAGTGTGCTTTTTAATGCTCCTAAACTGAGGCATTATCTCACTATATTAATTTTACTAGGTGCTATGTGGAGAGACAAGATATTTATAAAAATAAGTTACATTTGTATAGTGCTTAAATGTTTGCAAAACATCTTAAGAACAGGAGCTCATTTGAACCCTACAAAAGGTAGGTATTATGACTATAACCCCCCATTGTACAGGTGAGGAAACTGAGGCTCAGACAAGTTAAGTGACTGGCCCATGTGACACAGGAAGGATTCAAATTCAGGTTTCCATAGTTCCAGGCTTAATATTCCATCCATTTGGCTGCACTGCCTCTAAGTAAGCAAAGCATAATAAAGACTGGTCAGTGTTACACAAACATTTCAGTAAAATGAATGGCCTAAGAGTCTAAAGTAAGCAAGACTGAAGACTTAAATTCAAACATAAAACTTTTCTAGTTTACTTATTAGTACAATGTGTAATTGGATAGAAGGAGCAGGTTCCGAAAATTTGTCTTACCATAATGACTATAATTTTTTAAAGATTGAAAATGAATCTGACTAGAAAATACCATTAAACTACCAAGTTGCTTAAAATTTAAAGGGTAATTCACATATAATGCTTTTATTTAATAGCCCAATTTACAAAACGTCTAAAATTAATGCAGATCTTTTCAGGACAAAATCAGCCATAACTGCACCAACTAATTTTTGCTCATTTGAACTGAATTATTAATAAGAGAGAAATATACCATATGTTCCCCAAAGAGCTGGATACATTTATTTCGAATAAAATCGTAGTGTTTGGTGGGATCTAAGAGGTTTAAATGCTTTCAGAGAAATGGGTTACTTATATACAGATTTAATAGAGTATAAATCAGGCCCCATAATTAGGGACACAGCTGTTTCCTAACCTAAAGCTGGCAGCTTTTGCTGGTTTAGTTACTTTATCACCTGCATGGCTCTAATCAGCAATAATGTGTTCTTCTTATGGAGTCATACAAGCTAATCAATAATTCTGCTGTTTAGATTCTACGGGGAAAGGGGCTTTTATAGCAGGTTTAGGTTAAACTGGGCATACATTCTACCGCCTTGTTTCTTTAACTGAGTTCAGAATACCATAGTCCTTTAACTTCCATGGCTCTGCTATCTCCTCCATGTGGGTTCCCCTTCCAGAGATGGAGGCCCCAGCCCACCTTTAACGCTCTCCATAATGTGATCCAACCAATGTTTCAAGAACCTTCCTCTAGACCTTCACATTGCCCAAGTACCACTGGAGCTCATGGATTGTACATTGGTTATCCTTCAATGACCAAATTATTTTCCCTTCTAGTCATACATACCATTCTTTATATCCCTTCTCTTGTTCCCTTCCTTGCTGCTAATGCATTATAGCCTTCTCAAGAGTGTGGTTGCCCTTTGCGTGCTCTTGAACTTAAAGTTTTTGAAGACTATTGTGTTTCATGACTTGTAGCCACATAGTGACACCGGAATATTGTTTAAAAGGTCATCCTTTGTTTCAGGAAAAGCTTGCAATCATTAAAAAAAAATCACATAATTCTTCAAAAAAAAAAAATACAATTCCCTTTTCTTCTGCTATTCAATTTTGGGCTCTGCTCATTGGCCAGTGTCCAATGTCTAAGATTGTCCATGCAATTGTAAATCATAGTCTGGGTAAAAAGGCATTCTTTTCTTTATCCACTTGGTTTTTCCTATGTGAATAGTTAGGCTTGACTCTTCTGAATGATAATAGATCTTAACTGAGAAATCCTGCAGCTTTGGAAGGGGCTCAATTCAATTAGTCCAATGACTCCTTCAAATAGAATCTGATCACCTGGGCCAGACTTGAAGTTCAAGATATTTCTCCAGTGAATCATCAGGCTATCTTTACAAGTAAGGTAAATGTCACTCTAATTTGCAAGTGGACATACCATAGAACAGGGGTTCTTAACCATTTTATGTGTGTCTGTCATGGATCCTTTTAACCATTTGGAGAAATTCATGGATACCTTCTCAGACTATTTATACTGAATGGGCCAAACACTATGGATACACATGGAAATAAGACAGTCTCTCTTCTCAAGAGATCCAAAGTACATTTGAAGTATCTAAAGTAACCAGCTCTGGGGAGTTTGGAAAGAGGGCTGGAATGTGAAATCAGAAAACATCTGGGTTTGACTTCCATCTCCAATACTTTTTAATTGTATTACCAAGGGCAAAGAACTAAATATCTCTGAACCTATTTCCTAATCTATGAAACTGGAATAATGCACATAATACCCAGCTCAAGGTTGTTGTGGGGGATGAACTCAGATAGTATAAGTAAGGTACTTCAAAAACCTTAAAGTGTTACACAAATGTTAGCTGTTATTGTTTCTATTATTATTAACAATAATAATGCTATCAACTAAAAATTTCCAAATGGGTGGATTAACAGTTTCAAGATAACATAAGTAGGACACAAAGGAGTTGAGATAGGAATGTTTTTTTTCCTCACATGACATTTTTAATCCTTAAAAGTCCATATTTTATAGAAAGTGTCATTTGCTTATAGATATGAATATTGCATCACACTGTAGAATGTAAGATTCCTGAAGGCAGGAACTGTTTTTTTCCTTGTTTCTGTATTTCTAGAGCCTAGAATACTGCCTTACACATAGTAGACACAGCAACTATTAATTCAATTAAGTATTAACATTATTTGTAGTAGAAATTAAATTTTAAAAAATATTTATACTTAGTATGATTAGGTCTATACCTTTATTTTCATACATGTAGGGAACTTGTGGTAGGGAAATTTTGTCCACTGAGGTAGATTGCATACTCCTCTGTAATTTATAGCCCCAAAGAATAGCTTGGGGCATCGAAAGATTAAGTGCCCACGATCATTTAGCTAATATGTCTAAAAGGCTGGCACTAAATCCAAATCTTCCTGACTCCTAGGATGGAAGTGATGCCGTCTTGGTAACAGCAGAAACGACAACAGCAACAACCATAACCACCACAACAAATGCTTGTTGAATTTAAATGACTTGGGAAACGTTCCCTGAGGTTACCAGGTAAAGTTTAAACATAAAATGATTCCCTAGAGTAGTGCTTTTCTGACCCAGTGATCCACTGTGGTTCCTGCTCAACCATATCTGAAATTTTCTTCACATCCTTCTTTTGTATGATAATAATCATAATTATTAATAATACCTTCTAGAGTGATTGCTCCTGTCTCTGTCTCATGCTCTACCATGAGATGCCTCCCTTATTATGGCAAGCACACCTCATTCTAAAAGCTGATAGGCTTTCATGAATGGAATGAGGGTAGCAGAAGGTAGCCAAATGGCTACTAGTCTGAGAACCCCCAGATGTGGTGTCTAGTTTTCTCTCTGCCACAAAGTAGCTCAGTGATCTTGGGTAAGCTGTGCTTATCTTGTTCTGTGAGTTCATGGGTAACTTGGGGTATTTTTTGAGTAAAGAGAGAAAGTGGGGCTCTGTGTTCTTCCTGAGAAGTTGTGTACCAGGCATAGATAAGGCAGTTGAAATAATGCTGAATTTGAAATAAGAAGGCCTGGATTCAAAACCCAACTTTGATTTTACTACCAGTGTGGCCTTGAGCAAAATATTTAATCTCATTGTACTTCAACTTCCCCATGAGTAAAATGAGAGGGTTTGTATTACATGGCTTCTGAGGTACCCTTGAGCACAAGATATAAGATACTAAGAATCCTGGATCTATCAAATAGGCAACTTTTGACCAATCATACTTGACTTCTCTTGGTCTCAGTTTCCTCATCCTGTAAAATGAAGGGATTAAATGGTTCTCTAGAGACAGACAAAATGAATTTGAATCCCAGCTCTGTCTCTTACTATTTATTCTTTTTCTCAGAGGGGGTAGGGTAGGGCAATTGGGGTTAAGGGACTTGCCCAAGGTCACACCGCTAGTTTTTTTTTTTTTTTGTGTGTGTGTGTGAAGTGTGAGGCTGGATCCGAACCCAGGTCCTCCTGACTCCAGGGCCGATGCTCTACTCACTGTGCCATCTAGCTGCCCCTGTTACTATTTAGTTACTATTTATTAAACCCTAGAAAAGACAATTTGTTTCTCTGGGCCTCCTTTTACTGATCTATGAAAAAAGGTGTGTGTGTGTGTGTGTGTGTGTGTGTGTGTGTGTGTGTGTGTGTTGGGGGGCTTGCTGATCTTGAAGGTCCCTTCTAGCTCCAAATCTTATGAATTATATTTATATCCTCCTACCCAGCCCAACAGAATATCTCTGATTTAGACTTGTAAAAGAACAGACTCAACTCCCAAAGCCTGTATGTTCTGAATTGAATCTCAAAGCCTTTTTTTTTTTAATCTAAAGCATAGGCACTTATTCAGCTAGCTGGCTCGGAATGGGAACAAAGCTTCCCATCCCTAACTAGGGCGAAGGGCACTTTAATTAATGGCACCTCTTGGGTTCCAATGACAATAGCTTTTGTTCCAGGCTACCTGTGGAATACTTGAACTCCTGTTTTAGTAATGCAGGGATATAGAAAACCTTGCTCTAAATGGCTTATACACAATGGACAGCTATAAAAGTGCTAGAATTTACAGGCTTTATAAACCCTAGACTTGTGCCAGAGATACGTCGCAATATGAGTGAGAGCTTGACTTTAACAAAAAAAAAAAAAATATCTCTTTTCATTTTTTCTCTCATTAAACCCCATATTCACTGTAGAATTTCCACAAAGAGAGAACCACACAGGGGAATGTGGGTGACTTCGGCTTCCCCAACAGCTGGCCCAGCTTTTCTTTCATTCAGAAGCAGATGCACCTTTTAGACAAACATACTTGGGATTTTAAAAGGGGGAACTGCAGGGCCCTCAAGGAGGGGCTCCCTCCATGTTAGCAGGCAGCAGCCCAGGCAGGTTTGATTTATTCCTGCAGTCTCCTCCGTGGCTGGAGGAGGCTTCATCATTTTGATTTGGTGCAGACGCAGCCAGGGAACCAGGCTCAGCTGGGCCAGGCTGGGACTCTGCTTGGAAAGCGCTGGAGCACCCCCTAAAGTGCAGAGCCCATAGCAGCACCCCACAAAGGTCTCCAGAAAACAGGCAGGTTGGCAGGCTGACCCTAGAAGCTCTGGGAAAGAGGCGAATGCTTGTCAGCTTTAGGAACCTTAGATACGGACAGCGTCATGTAGGGATAGCCTGCATGGAGGTCAAACAGAATGGAATCTCCTGTAGGAAACTGACTGGCTCTCCAATGGAGACAGCCTGGTGTAACCAGCTGATCCAGCAAGTATGATGACGCACCTACTGTAGACTAGGCACTGGGGACAAAGATAGAATGAACAATTCCTGCCCTCAAGGAGCTTGCTTTCTGCTGGGTGACTACACATGGTCTTTGGGTGAGTCATTGAGCCATCAAGCAGTAGGTTTTTATTGTGCCGGGCACTGTGCTAAGCTCTGGGGACACAAAGAAAAGGCAAACCTTTCCTGGCCTCAGTTTCCTCATCTGTAAAATGAGGGAGTTGAAGATGGTCTCTAAGGTCCGCTCTAGATCTATGATCCTGCATAAATAGATAATGATTAGAGAAGACAAAAGAGAGATTGCCAATACCTAGAACAGATTTTATAAAAAAATTCTTTTATATTCAGCTCTAAATCCTCTCCCTGCTGGATCCTTTTCTCCTCACCCCAATGAGAAAGCAAGAAATGCAAAACCATTATAAACATATATAGTTAAGCAGAACAAGTTTCCTAGAGCAGCATGCGTGTGTGTGTGTGTGTGGGGGGGGTGTCTGATTGGACCTCATTTGGCCATCTGGTGAAGTCTATAGACCCCTTGCCAGAATAATGTTTTTTAAAGCATAAACTATGTAGTAATAAAAAAAAAACCCAGCAATTACAGTGAAAGTTATTGAAGCATTTTTTTTAAGTTCCCAAACTAAAAATTAAGAACACTTAGTGTCTCTGAAGATCAGGAAAGGCGTTCTGTAGGAGAAGACACATGGACTGACCTTTGAAGAAAGCCAGGGGCCTTAAGAGACCCACCATGGAGATGGACAAGGAGTGGGGGAGACAGCTTGTGTTGAGACAGGCAGGCAGGAGATGGAAGGTCAAGTTCAGGGACCAGCAAGAAGGCCAGTTTGGCAGGAAGGTGGTAAATGGGAAGGGATATAATATGCAATAAGCCTGGGAAAATAGGCTAGGGCCAGATTGTGAAGTACTTCAACTTCTAATAAATATTTATCAGCACCTACTATGCACCAGATACTGTTTAATTTCTGGAGATACAAAGATGCCAAGTAGAAGAGTTTCTATTTTATCCTAAAAGCTAAGGCTTCAGATCCAAAGGACCTGAGTGTGAATCCTGACTCTGTAACTCACTACTATGTGACTTAACATTTCTTCTGTGAAATGAATTGGTTTAGACTAAATGACCCCTAAGACCTCTTCCAGCTCTGCAGCCAGCAAAGATTACCTGTTCTGTGTAGCATGGTTTGTTGGTCTGGGATTTCTTTAGGAAATCACACCAGGTAGGTGTCTTACCCATCCTCCTCCCATTCTTTTATCACTCATTTTTAGGTTGAAACAGCCCAGGGCAGTAGAAAACTATTTATTAGTTGGTAGGACCTACTTTGGGAAAGCTAGGTTGTACAGTAGATGGAATGTTGGTCTTGCAGTCAGGAAGACACCTTTTCCCAAGTTTAAATCTGGCCTCAGACACTTACTAGTTGTGTGACCCTGGGCAAGTCATTTAATTCTCTTTACCTCATTTCCTCTTCTGTAAAATGAACTGGAGAAGGAAATGACAAACCACTTCAGTATCTTTGCAAATAAAACCCCAAATTTGGTCACAAAGAGTTAGATGTGACTTAAACTACTGACCATAAACAACAACATACTTCTTTTAACTCTCTGATTCTCCATATCTTCCAATGAAACCAATAACACTTTTACTTCCAAGGGTTGTTGAAGAGAATAACTTAAGGCAATGTGGGTAAAGTACTAAGTAAATGGAAAGTGCTATCACTCCAATGATATCAACTTAAAATGAGCGTCCACATTGACAATGTGAAGAGCCTTTAGAATGGCTGGCCCAGGCCCTCTGACTCTTGGAGGAAATGGAACTTTCAACAGACAGAGTATCAGAGACTTTAGAAGAAAGGAGGACCTTGAAAGATTATCTAATCCAGGGATTTTTAATCTTTCTTGTGTGTGTCATGGGCCCCATTGGCAGCCTGAGGAAGCATATAGACCCCCTTCTCAGAATAATATTTATAAAGGCATACAATGAAACATATAAGATTACAAAGGAAATCAATTATATTGAAATACAGTTATTGAAATATTTTATAAAACGAGTTCTAGGATTCCAGGTCAAGAACCCCGATCTAGACCAATGCCCTCACTTAACAAAGGAAGAAATGCAGGCTGAGAGGGGAGAAAGTAACTTACTCAATGGCTGATAGTAAGTGGCAGAATTAGCATTAGAAACCCAGGCATCATGCATTCACTCATATCAGGAGGATATTTACAGGATGCTTTCATGTGTATCAGCCTTAGAGTGGTGTTTTTACTTTTCTTTTTTTAACATAAGCCCACTTCTTGTGCCCAACCCTACCCCAGAAGCCTCCTATGGTAGTTTGTGCCCCTGGCAATTGTCCCTTTTCCCCATTTTAGTTGAGGTCCTGCTTGGATTCCATTCAGTGGTGCCTCTAATGCTTTTTAGCTGGTAATTTCACCAGCTGGCTTGTAGCAGAGCCCCTGGGGCAGACACAACTAGCTTTTTTTTTTGTGCCTGGGGCAAATAGCACAAAAAAGGCATTTAAATCAACTTTTAAAGACAAATTAACTTGGAGAAGGAGTGACCCCAGGACATGGAAGGGGAGAGGGAGGGAGCAGTGCTAGAGAGGCGCTCATCTGGAATATAGCTGTTGGGAGATGGGTTAGGAGAGAGGGAGGGAGGGAGGAAGGGAGAGAGGGAAGGAGAGAAACAGAGAGAGAGAGAGAGAGAGAGAGAGAGAGAGAGAGAGAGAGAGA
>NW_027186296.1:102118331-102162992 GCF_028583685.1 Petaurus breviceps papuanus
GAGAGAGAGAGAGAGAGAGAGAGAGAGAGAGAGAGAGACAGAGGAAGCACTGCCATGTAGCTTCCTATTTTAACCAGTTATTCCTGCTAATTTAAGGTTATGATCAGTTTCTATTTGCTGAAGGAGTAGAAATTGTCTCAGTCCCTCCTAGCTTTCAGTGTCCCCAGGAAGATTTCTGAACACCCTTTTGGGGTGTGCCTAAGAAAGGTGCTATTTAAATACAAAGAACTGTTGTTACTTATGGAAATAAGTTAGTGAGTCTACTACTGTAGCTTGGCTTTGTGAATGAACACTCAGCTTTGGCTATGTAAATCTGCTTCTCTAGTTGAGAAGAGTCTTTGTTTTCTACTGTTGGATTGTGCTTGGCACCTTTTGTTTATTCTCCCTGTTTCTGCAGATGTTGATGCAGGTATTTGGGATCCTTCAGCAATGTGGTGTTTCTTACTAGAATATCTGGAGGACAAAGAGGTTATCATTATAGTGTCCAAGCTTTGTATTGTATAGATAGGGTCAACAAGATTGAGAGATGGTAGGGGGCAGGCTAGGTGGCTAAGTGGATAGAGGACTCACCCAGGAGTCAAGAACAAGCTCAGACACTTACTAGCTTCATGACTCTAGGCAAGTCACTTAACCTAGATTGTCTCCAAAATAAATAAATTAGGAAGTGGCATGGAAGGGAAAGAAGAAAGTGTGTGTAAGACTGATTGATCACTCAAGATCAATCCAATCAATCAATTGATAATGTGATGTCAACTTTAACCTAACTCTTCAAGAGTGATAATGGTGATAGGAAGTAAGATTCATATATGGCTTAAATGTTGCAGGTGATAATCTACAGAAGAAAGTCTAATTAAGTACCAGAGCTAGTTTAATCCAGATCCGAATGAAAGAATGGCTAGGTTGATGGATGAAAAAAATTGTTTATGAAGTGCTTACTATATGTCAGACACCATGCTAAAGAGCCAAGGATGCATATAGAAAAGAGAGACGATCCCTATTCTCAAGGATCATGAATTCGTAGGATGAGATGAAATATACCTGTAAAATAATCTTATTCTATCACCCCATTTTACAGATGAGAAAAGTGAGGGCCAGAAAGGTTAAGTCACCTACCTGCTCAAAATCATAGTGATAGGTTGATACAGGATTTGAACCCAGGTCTTATTGCTCCAAATAAATAAATAGATTTTTTAAAAAAAGCAATTATTAAGTGCTTACTATATGCCAAGCACTGTGCTAAATGATAGGAATATAAATAGAAAAGTCAGACTCCTGCTTTCTTGGAGTTTACATTCTAATTAGGACAGACAGAGCAAACAAGACAGTTCAACTGCAAGACAAATGGAATGATCTAAGACATTCTCAGGATACAAACCCAGAAATTCATAAGGTATAGGCAACAGGACTAGTAGCAATGCCTGGGGTTCTGGAGAGCACAGAAGTAGGAGCATATGGCAAGGCCTAGTGATTCTCTCTTACTGGAAGTAATGTAGTTGGTGACTCCTTGTACATCCAAAGCAATGTGGGCGTGGGAAGTGGGAAGAGAACATAAGAATTGAAGTAGACTGGGGGCTCTGGTTTACCTCTCACAGCAGTGGATGAAGCATATCAGCATTCAGACAGAAAAGGATGTCCAGGACTCACTGGGAAATGGGCAGTGGGGGCTGGGTCAGGGGAAGAGAAGTGTTCCCTAGGGAATACTCATGACAGATGGTAAATACTTTCCTTAGACCGCATTATTGTTCAGCAAGCACATTTCTGTAAGGATGCACACTGGTTAGTTCACTTGAATATGTGAATACTTCAAATCCCTGGAAAATAGATAATATTGATATCATCCAATCTTAATGATGGCCCAGTGAGATTGACCTGGTAGAAATGGTGATGTCATCTTTGACCTAATTCTTCCAAAGTGATAATGGTGATAGCAAGTTGTAATGGAAATGTAAATTTTAAAGATCTAAAGTGCACCTGGAGCCTGGGGTGGGAGGCTTGTTTTTCAGTAGATACTTCTTGATTGGCTAGTGGGTCCGGAAGGTTGTTACATTCTCTGAGCCAGAAGAAGGCTATATAAGCCCTGATGTGTAGCTTTGTTTTGGGGCTTACTTTGAGAAGTATTCTGTGATTTGATCTGGATTCTGGGAAGCCGTTGTCCAGAGCGCCCCCCCCCCCTTTGAAAAACCCAGATGTTGAAAGCCAGATGTTGATTTGTTATGGATGTAATGGCTGGACAGTTTGGAAAGCTGTCTACTTGATCTGTTTCTGTCTTGATAATTCTGCCTGTATACTTTGAAGTTCAGGGTGCTGACCTTTTTCCCCTGAACAAGGTAAATGATATAGGTTTGACTGATTAAAGTAAGCTTGTTAACCCATTTTGAGTTGCTTTCCTTTATCAAAGCAGATCCAAGAACCTGTGTTGGCAGCAAACCCTGGGGATGCTTGGGGTGCTTGCCGCTACACCAGTCAGATTCATATATGACTTAAATGTTGCAGGGGTAAAAACATGTGATAATCTACAGTAGAAAACTTAGTTTATTTGTTCTGTGAAGAATAACTTCTCTTTTGTTTCCCATTCCTCAGGGTCCCAGGTTTTTAGTGTATAACTTCTATTGAACAGAGATTCCAATAGCATTTGATGGTCAAATCTAACACTCCATTTCTAGGCAGCTTAGTGTAGTGGAACAACATGGCTATTTAGTCAGAAGACCTGAATTTGAGTGATGGGATCTTAGAATTCAGAACCAGAAAGCATCTTAAAGGTTATTTTTGTCCAACCACTTCATTTTATAGAGCAGATAGGGAAACTGAGGCTCAGTGAGGTGAAATGTTAGCTTTATATTCCCTGTACCTACAGCAGCACCAGGAAAGGAATAATTGCTTAATATATTTTGAAGAACTGATGTGAATTGTTGTTTTGGAGAGTTGTCTGAGGTCCTACAGATAGGAAATAGCTGAGATGGGACTTATGCTAAGAGCCTCTGACTCCAGAATAAGTTTTCTTTCTATGATATGAATACTATGTCCCTTCCTGGCTATGAGTATTACCAGCTCTACAACAAGGGGCTCTCTGAGCTTCTGTTTCTAAATCAATAAAATGAAGCCAATAGTACTTTCACTATTTAACTCACAGTCTTGTGACTAAAGTACTTTGCAAACTTTATAGTGTTACATTAGTTGAGATATTCTTATTAAGCTCCATTTTCTCAATTTTTCAACTTAAAAAATATTAGTTCAGCATCTATAAATATAGCATATTAGACACTGAAGGCTGGTTTTTTTTTAATCCAAACATATACTTTTATTGATATAGGAAGCTACCCATGAGGAATTCCTTCTACTATTCCCTTTCAACACCTGTTGCAGTTACGTATGGCATGGTGATGGGGACTTGAACACAGATATTCCTTATGCCAAGGTCTGCTCTTTTTCATACAAAGGATAAATAAGATATAGAATCTGCCCTCATTGTTCCAAGAAGGGAAAGAAAAAGCTGCTGTCTGATATCTTCCTAATTTAATTAATTATTCTTACTACTAGACGCTAAGTTCAGTTGTTTCTAGCTGCTCTAGGACTGAAAGTTTTGTCCATACCCCCTGTAAATTTTGGCCCCCAGCAGTTGCCTTCCCTTAGGTACAATTTGGGTAGAAAACTCATTACTATCAGTAGTAATCTTATCCTCCTTGCTGGGATACACACCAGGTCATAATAACCTATGAGCTTGTATTGTTACATAGCTCTATAATTAGTCAGACAATCAATAAATGTTTATTGTGCTGTGTGCTGGGGACACAAAGAAACGTAAAAAAAAAATCTCTGTTTTCAAGGAGCTCACAGTCTAATGGAGAAGACCACAAGCAAAAAACTTAGTACAAATGAGGATAAAAGGGCGATAATGAACAGAGAGAAAACACTAGAATTTAAGGAGATCCAGAAAAGCCTCTGGTAGAACGCAGAATTTTAGCTGGTGCTTGAAGATAGCCAAGAAAGTCAGGAGGCAGAGATGAATAAGATTTGGCCAAAGTGTACCCATAAATGGGTCTGCTGGTTTCTAGGCAGTCTGGCCTGCCAGGCATTAATAACAGTGTTGATTTCAATCAGGGTGGATTGGTACCATATGAGTAATTAAGCCTGAGGTGCTTTCTGTTCTACTGAGGAATTTGGGCTTTACACCTGGGTATTTAAATGCCTCAGTCAAATACATTTGTTACAATAATTAATTGCCATTTGACTACATTGAAACTGGAGTTTAGGAATTGTGCACCAAATGTGGTGAGTCCTCTAGCCAATGAACTTTGATCCCAGCACAAAAGGTCAACTCTTAGTAGTTCACTTCAGGAGACTGCCCAGATCCCTAATTACCTAATTAACGTATCATTTTATAGTCCATCGGTTTAAGGGGTTGTGTAGAAGCAGGGTTTCTGCTTATGATTGTAGGGTTTTAATTTAAGAATGAAATATCTATTTCTTGTTTTAAAAAGCCATTACATGATTTATTAGAAAATTGATAGAAACAGCCCTGGGGGGTATTGGGGAGAGGTTGTGCACCAAATCTTGTTTAACAGAGTGGCTGCTGGCTATGACTTTTTGATTTCCCTGGACCATATTGAATACTATTAGCCCACTTTCATGTAAAATAAATGTTTGAATCAAATTCATATAAGACTCATTCACTGTGTTCTGTGTATTGTGCAGAGAATTGTTTCCTATGTTGATTTGCCCTGGAAAAGACCAAGTGAAATTTGTCCCTGTAGATGCTGATGTTTCTGATTGAGGAGACTGGAGAACTGTGCTCCCCCAACCTGCCTCCCTCCACTTGGTCAGTAGTTTTAAAACGTCTGCAGAAGCTGTAGGTCAAGAATAACAGTTGTTTTAAATCATGTCTCCGGAATGCAGAGTCATCTGTGATTTCTCTAGATTTTTTTTAAAATAGTGGCTTGTTTTTTAAAAGGAACATGATATTCAGAAAAAAAAAATTAGTAAACAAAAGGTCTTCTTTTCTTTATAGAAATTGGGCTCCTTGGCAGAGGCAGGCTGGGAAGGCAGCGGCACTGCAGAGGCAGGCTGGGAGGAGGCCTGATCAACTCAGGGGGCAAGTCGTCCCACCAACCACAAGGGCCACTACCAGGCCTATCACCAAAGGGCTGGGACTGGAAAGAGCAACGTATGAACCAAATGCAGGGCCCCTGTACAGGACAGCAAATACACCTGGGACTATCACTCTATAGCCCAGAAATAAAAAAAAAAAAAAAACCCCAAACAAGACCCACAAACAACGCGAAGGCCAAAGCAAACCCCCCCACCCCCACCCCCCCCCCCCCCCAAAACATAGTAACTATTGCTCCAGGGCAAAACCCTCAACAGTAAAGGCTTGTGAACCCTAAAGGAAGGTCATGCCTAGGGCCCTGCCTCAAAATGGGTAGAAAGCAGACTACAAAGACTCTGGAGTCCTACTGTCCTCAGAGGGAGGAACCAAACTCAGAGGGTGTCAATGTGGACTCCACACCCACAGCTGAAAAATCAACAGGGAACAAGTCCCAAGCACAGAAAGCTCTCCTAGATGAGATCAAAAGGATCTTTGGAAACCAAATGAGAGAGATAGAAGAAAAAATGAATAATTCTTTTAAAATCAAAATTGCAGAATTAGAAAAACATTATAATGAAGAAAACAGCTCCTTAAAAAGAAAAGTTCATGATATGGAAAAGGAGCTCCTAAAACTAACCAAGAAAAATGATTTGCTAAAAACTAGAATCAACCAAATTGAAACAAATAACTCTATGAGGAATCAAGAATTAGTCAAACAAAACAACAAGAATGAAAAATTAGAAAAAGAGGTAAAATATCTCAATGGAAAAATAACTGATCTGGAAAACAGATCCAGGAGAGAGAATCTGAGAATCATAGGCCTACCAGAAAATCATGATGAAAAAATGATCCTGGACAACATTCTCCAAGAGCTTGTTAAGGAAAACTGCCCTGAGATACTAGAACCTGAGGGTAAAATAGAAATCGACCTGCTGAAAGAGATCCCAAACTGAAGAGACCTCGAAATGTTGTGGCCAAACTCAAGAACTACCAGGTAAAAGAGAAAATACTTCAAGTGGCCAGAAAAAAGCAATTCAGATATTGAGGAACCACAGTGAGGATTGCACAGGATTTGGCAGCCTCTACACTGAAAGATTGGAGGCAGTGGAATTCAATTTTTTGCAAGCCAAAAGAGCTCGGGTTACAACCAAGGATCACCTACCCAGGGAGACTGAGCATATTCTTCCAGGCAAAGAGATGGTCGTTCAACGATATAACAGATTTCCAGACCTTCCTGATGAAAAAGCTAGAACTCAATGGAAAATTCAACCTCCAATTAAGAGATGCAAGAGTGACATAGAAAGGTAAACAAGGAAAACACCCCCCCCCCACACACACACACTGTTATTTAATAAGAGCAAACTGTTTATGGACAAGTAGAAGGTATGAGTGTAAATTACACAAAATGGTGATTTAAAAAAATCTTATTAAGGGCTACAAAGGGACTGCAATGGAAGAAGAGGAATGAATGAAGTGGAAAAGGGTAAATTATGCCACACAAAGAGGCATAAAAACAATATCACAGAGGAAAAGAAGGGAGGGAGATGAGTATTATATGAACTTTTCCCTCATTGGTTCTGGTGCAAAGAGAGAATAACAACCAGTTAAGCATAGGACTCTATGGAGAAGAGACACAAAATGTATCATATTAGAGGGAAAGAGGGGAGAGAGAGGAGCTTTACATGAGATTTGTTCCTGTCACTCTTGATGTGAAGAAGAAATAATATACTTCGTTAAATATAAAAATATCCTACAGGCAGTAGGAGGCGGAAAGGGTTACGAAGGGGGGGGGGGGGCTAGTAGGGGGGGAAGATGTAAAGGAGAAGGGGAAGAAAAGGGAGGGGGGATGATAAGGGAATACTGAGGGAGGCGGAGGTCAAAAGGAAAACTATTAAGGAGGGGAAGGGAGAAGGGGAGAAAAAATATAAGCATTAACAGGAGAGGGAATAGGATGGAGGGAAAGAAACAGATAATAATCGTAACTGTAAATGTGAATGGAATGAACTCTCCCATAAAACGGAGGCGGATAGCAGAATGGATTAAAAATCATAATCCTACAATATGCTGTTTACAAGAAACACTCTGAAACAGAGGGATACCCACAGGGTAAAGGTAAAAGGCTGGAGTAAAATATATCATGCCTCAGCTAAAGTAAAAAAAAAGCAGGAGTAGCAATCCTTATCTCAGATAAAGCAAAAGCAAAAATTGATCTAATTAAAAGAGATAAAGAAGGAAACTATATCCTGCTAAAAGGCACCATCGAGAATGAAGCAATATCATTACTTAACATATATGCACCAAGTGGTATAGCATTCAAATTCCTAGAAGAGAAGGTAAAGGAATTAGAGGAAGAAATAGATAGCAAAACTATACTAGTGGGAGACCTTAATCTCCCCCTCTCTGAACTTGATAAATCCAACCTCAAAATAAACAAGAAAGAAGTTAAGGAGGTGAACAAAATATTAGAGAGGGTAGTATGATAGATTTCTGGAGAAAACTGACTAAGGATAAAAAGGAATATACTTTCTTCTCAGCGGTTCGTGGCACATACTCAAAAATCAACCATGTTCTAGGGCATAAAAACCTCACAATTCTGTGCAGTAAGGCAGAAATATTATATACATCCTTCTCAGATCATGATGCAATAAAAATTATATGCCATAAAGGGCAATGGAAAGAAAGATTAAAAACTAATTGGAAATTAAACAATTTAATCCTAAAGAATGAGTGGGTCAAACAAGAAATTATAGAAACTATTAGTAATTTCATTCAAGAGAATTATAATAATGAGACAACATACCAAAATTTGTGGGATGCATTAAAGGCAGTTCTTAGGGGAAGTTTTATATCCCTGAGTACATACATGATTAAATTAGAGAAAAGGGAGGTCAATGAATTGGGCATGCAATTGAAAAACCTAGAAAAAGAACAAATTCAAAATCCCGAATTAGATACTAAATTAGAAATATTGAAAACCAAAGGAGAGATTAATAAAATTGAAATTAAGAAAACTATTGAATTAATAAATAAAACTAAGAGCTGGTTTTATGAAAAAAAAAACCCAATAAAATTGATAGACCCTTAGTCAATATGATAAAAAAAAAGAAAGAAGAAAACCAAATTATGAGTATCAAAAATGAAAAGGGTAAATCTACCTCCAATGCAGAGGAAATCAAAACAGTAATTAGGAATTATTTTTCCCAATTGTATGCACATAAATTTGACAATCTTAAGGAAATGGATGAATATTTACAAAAATACAAGTTGGCCAGATTAACTGAAGCGGAAGTAAATTACTTAAATAACCCCATCTCAGAAAAAGAAATTGAACAATCCATCAGTCAACTCCCTAGGAAAAAAACATCCAGGGGCAGATGGATTTACTAGTGAATTCTATCAAACATTTGAAGAACAATTGATTTCAATACTGTACAAACTATTTGGGAAAATTAGTGAAGGAGTCCTACCAAATTCTTTTTATGACACAAATATGGTACTGATACCTAAATCAGGAAGAGATAAAACAGAGAAAGAAAATTATAGACCAATCTCCCTCATGAATATTGATGCAAAAATTTTAAATAAAATATTAGCAAAAAAGATTACAGCAACTTATCTCAAGAATAATACACTTTGACCAGATAGGATTTATTCCAGGAATGCAATGATGGTTTAATATTAGGAAAACCATCAGTATAATTGATCATATCAACAATAATACTAGCAGAACCACATGATTATCTCAATAGATGCAGAAAAGGTTTTTGGCAAAATACAACATCCATTCCTATTAAAAACACTAGAAAGTATAGGAATAAATGGAACCTTCCTTAAAATAATAGGTGGCATCTATTTAAAACCATCAGCAAATATTATATGTAATGGGGATAAGCTAGAAGCATTTCCAATAAGATCAGAGGTGAAACAAGGGTGTCCACTATCACCCCTCTTATTCAATCTGGTACTAGAAATGTTAGCAGTAGCAATTAGAGAAGAAAAAGAAATCAAAGGAATCAAATTAGGCAAAGAAGAAACCAAGCTATCACTCTTTGCATATGATATGATGATATACTTAGAGAATACTAGAGAATCAAGTAAAAAACTACTTGAGACAATAAAGAAATTTGGCAGAGTTGCAGGATATAAAATAAACCCACATAAATCCTCAGCATTCCTATATATTTCCAATGAAATTCAACAGCAAGAGATAGAAAGAGAAATCCCATTTAAAGTTACTATAGACATTATAAAAAATATTTGGGAATCTACCTGCCAAAACAAACCCAGGACCTATATGGTCACAACTATAAAACACTTTTCACACAAATAAAGTCAGATCTAACTAATTGGAAAAATATCAATTGCTCATGGCTGGGTCGAGCTAATATAATAAAAATGACAATTTTACCCAAATTAAATTATATATTTAGTGCCATACTAATCAATTTACCAAATTTACCAAAAAACTACTTTATAAAGCTAGAAAAAATAGTAACAAAATTCATTTGGAAGAATAAATGGTCCAGAATATCAAGGGAATCAATGAAAAGAAATGCTAGGGAAGGTGGGTGGACTAGCTATACCAGATTTCAATCTGTATTATAAAGCAGCAGTCATCAAAACTACTTGGCGCTGGCTGAGGAATAGAGTAGTGGATCAATGGAATAGATTAGGCACACGAGATTCAGCAGTCAATGACTACAGTAATCTATTGTTTGATAAACCCAAAGACCCCAGTTTTTGGGATAAAAACTCACTATTTGACAAAAACTGCTGGGAAAACTGGAATATAGTATGGTAGAAACTGGGCATAGACTATTATCTAACACTATATACCAAAATCAAGTCTAAATGGGTGCATGATCTAGGTATAAAAGTTGATACTGTAAGCAGTCTCGTAAAACAAGGAATAGTTTACCTGTCAGACTTGTGGAGAGGGAAAGACTTTATGACTAAACAAGGATTAGAGAACGTTATAAAATGTAAAATGGATAATTTTGACTACATGAAATTGAAAAGCTTCTGTATAAACAAAGCCAATGTAACCAAGATTAAGAGGGAGGTGGGAAATTGGGAAAGAATCTTTACAACCTATGTCTCTGACAAAGGACTCATTTCTAAAATATACAGAGAATTGAGTCAAATTTATAAGAATATAAGCCATTCCCCAATTGATAAATGGTCAAAGGATATGAACAGGCAATTTTCAGAGAAGGAAATTAAAGATATCTATAAGCACATGAAGAAATGCTCTAAATCACTATTGATTAGAGAAATGCAAATTAAAACAACTCTGAGGTACCACATCTCACCAGTCAGATTGGCTAAGATGACAAAACAGGAAAATGACAAATGCTGGAGAGGATGTGGGCAAATTGGAACATTAATGCATTGCTGGTGGAGTTGTGAACTGATCCAGTCTTTCTGGAGAGCAATCTGGAATTATGCCCAAAGGGCTATAAATACTTTCATATCCTTTGACCCAGCAATACCACTCCTAGGGTTATATCCCAAAGAGATCATAGAAGTGGGAGGAAGACCCATATGTACAAAAATGTTTATAGCAGCTCTTTTTGTGGTGGCAAAGAATTGGAAATTAAAGGGGTACCCATCAATTGGGGAATGGCTGAAAAAGTTGTGGTATATGCATGTTGTGGAATACTATTGTGCTATAAGAAACAAGGAGCAGATGGACTTCATATTTACCTGTAGAGGCTTATACGAACTGATGCTTAGTGAGAAGAGTAGAACCAGGAGAAATGTGTACACAATTACAGACACAATGTATGTGTGATGACTAACTTTTATAGACTGGACTCTTCTCAGCAATGCAGTGATGTAAGTCAATCCCAAAAGACTCATAATGGAGAGAGATGTCTACATCCAGAGAAAGAACTAGAAAGAACTGAGTTTGTATCCAGATTGAAGCAAACTACCTGATCTTTTTCCTTTTCTTGTTTGGTTTTATTTCCTCTTTACCATTTTTCATTCTATCTGATATAATCCGTCTTTATAACCTGACTAATGTCTAATGTGAAAGTATTTACAAATCCTATACTTGACTGTATGGAGGGACGGGGACAGAATGTGAAACTCAAGGAATTGTGGAATTGAATCTTGTAAACTAAAAGTAAACAAACAAATTAATTAAAAAAAGAAAAAAAGAAAACCACACACAAAAAAAGAAATTTGGCCCCTTGTCACACAGTCTCTGAATATTGGGGTTGCCCTTTTTAGCTACCCCTAAAAAGCTGTGATTTAGGGCCAGGATGGGTTGTGAGTGTTCTTTATCCTTTTGACTTTCTAACAGAAAGCTAGGCTTTTTTTCACCATTGTTTGAGAGTTTCCTAGAAGAGATAAAACAATATTAAAAATCTGGTGGACTTGTCAGAGGAGAAGGACTAGAGTCCTATGATGGGCAGGTCTGGTTGGATTGGTATGTATAGGAAGCATTGGAGGGAGGTTTTATATCAATGAAGTCACCAGTCCATTGGAGTACTGATAGAATTGTAGTCTGAGGGAAATGAAAGAACTCTGATCCTTCAAATCCAAGTGAAATAACCTGTAATAAGTTTTCTTCAGCTGGGGTACTGTAGTGGATTGAGAAATGTCTCAAATGCAGAGACCTGCCATGTGTGTATTGGAGAGCCACTAGGCTAGAAACCAAAGTCCTAGTTCTTCTCTTAATTACTCTGTGACTTTGGACAAGCTATCATTCTGAACCCCAGTTTTCTCACTTCTAAAATCAGATAATTGTACTTGGACTATCTTCTTCTCTTGCAGGGTGATTGTAAGGTTCATACCAATTAAGTTGCCTATTAAGGGGCTTAGGAATCATAAATCACTATATAAAAATAAAACTATTGTTATATTTCACCCCCAAAGAGTTAATATTGGGGTCAATAACTTTTTTTTTAAGTTTCTTGGTAATTGTTCTTAAATTCAAACTTATATGATATCTCTCATATGAGACCATCAACTCTTTGAGGGCAGAGAATTCTTCCCTCCCAAAATTGCATTGTAATATACATATATATATATATATTTATATACACATGTGATTATAGGATTATGTCTCCCCTCTATTGAATGTAAGCTTCTTGAGGGGAAGGATGGGGTTTTTTTGTCTTCCTAGTACATGGCACAGTGCTTAGCACACAGTAACCACTTATTAAATGCTTCTTGATATCATATTTCCCATTATAATAGTAAGCATAGTGTGATACTCAAAAATGAATTTTCAATAATGTCATTATCTTTCTTCCTGAGAAATATGAATTGGAATCATAGGTTCATAGATTTAGTGCTAGAAGGGATTTTATTGACTGGATACACTTATATTCCTGTGTTGGTTGGGTCTATAATTATGGTAATACTGGTCCATGCCAGTGAATTACACCCTTAACTACTTTGACTTTGCTATGACATGCAAGGAATGACAGTACTGATAATAAAATGTCTCAGTCATCTGGGAATAAGATGTAAATTTTCTTTTTTCTTTTCTTTTTTAGAGGGGGGAAGGCAGGGCCATTGGGGCCGAAGGTTACATGGCTAGTGTCAAATGTCTGAGGCTGGATTTGAACTCAGGTCCTCCTGACTCCAGGGCTGGTGCTCTGTTCACTGCGCCACCTAGTCGCCCCAGATGTAAATTTTCTAGATGATCAAAGCTCACCTCTTATATTTTTTAAAAAAATTTTTAAATGGATATATTTGGGGGGTTTTGCATCGAATTTATTTACAAATCAAGACAGTATAATTAATATAGATAAGGTAAATTAATATAAGGTGTTGGAAAATTAACACATAATTAAAATATCTCTTCTTCATCTCCCACCCAGCAAGCCATCTCTTACAATAAAGAATTTAAAAAGGAAAAAATAAGTTTAAAACTTAACTTTTAAAACATCACTTAAAAAAACACTTTTGGGGTGGCTAGGTGGCACAGTGAGTAAAGCGCCAGCCCTGGAGTCAGGAGGACCTGAGTTCGGTTCTGGCCTCAGACACTTAACACTCACACAAAAAATCTAGCCTTGTAACCTTGGACAAGTTACTTAACCCCAATTGCCCTCCAAAAGGCTGAATGAATGAATGGATGGATGGAAAATAAATAAAAAAACCAAAACACTTTTATGGGAATCTTTCTAAACTAAATTTCACATTTGCCTGTCTTCTTAAGCAGAAGATACGGAATAGCTTTTCCTTAATAATTCAGTTTACATAAGGATGTATATATAAAAATATATAATATATACATGATATTATCGTAGTATGCTTTATGCCTATCTACGCAATATAGCGATCCTCTCAGACCCATTTGCCCCTCTTCTAAATGGTCCTTAGACTGCTCTTCTATTGAAATTGCATCTGCTTTTCATAAAATTTCTGTCTCTTCTCCTTTGCACTTCTTATTGCTGTCATTGTTTATCTCTTTCTATCCCTTTTAATTTGCTGCTTCTAACTCATCTTTCTTCAATCCTGGTGTAAAAATCAGAGCAAAGCATCTCTAAATGGTGACCTGAGGTACTCTCCTATGAGTAAAGTGAATGGGGTTTTTAGACCCTTATTGTGGTTGCTTAGAGTTTTTTGTTTTTTTTCTTTATTTTGGATTTTCAACTTGTTCTAATTATCTGAGTAAGTTCTAACTGGTGGATAAGTGATGCCTCGATAAGTGAGTACCAACAATACATTGTATTTGTATAGAATCTTTATATTTCTTTAAAATATCTTTCAGCTCATGGTGCTTCAAAGTTCTTGAATAATAATAGGAAGTGCAGGAATTAAGGTGGAGGTGAGTGGATAAATAACTGAGACAGATACAACCAAAGCTTGGAGAAATCAGCTCCTCACAACCTTTTTTTCCAGTTTACCCTTCCCATTGGGTATGATTATCCATTAACATTATTTCACTTGATCCTCAGTGTGCCTATGATAGAGTTTTAACAGGAATTATTCCCATTTTGACAGATGAGAAAACTGTGGCACAGATGACTTGGATACTTGGCTAAAGTCACATGACAAGTTACTCATGGAGATGGGCTGGGAACTCATGTCTTCTAATCCTACACCCTTGATACTGCACCATGATGCCCACTTACATGCTCACTCCTAAATTCTGACCCAGTGGATTCAAGACTCAAGATTTCATAATCCACAAACCAAAGAGCTAAATTTATATCATTCTATCTTTACCCAATGGATTGGAGCTAGGAGCAGTGGAAGGATGAGAGATATGTCCTCATGTATGAAATACCTTGATATGATGTTTCTTTAAAAAGGAGCTCAGCAATTAGGTTCTAAATCTCTGAGAGTTTTTAGACTTTGGACATAGAAGCTGGCCTGACATAATAGACTATTGCCCAGGAAAGGATGCATAAAAACCGCATCCGACGCAGCCGGATGGTCACAATACACAGCACGGCATCCAAAAGCTGCCATTATAGTCCACTGGGTCAATAATCTGCAAACTAAGAAAGATTTACACGATAGACCATAACAGCTGCTCTGGAGCCATTATGGTTTATCAAGTCAAAATCCAATTTTTAAAAAGTGGCAACAGAGAGATTTGCCCTATAGACCTGAATGGTTGAGAAGCTACCATTATCACCTATTGGAGAAATACGTGTTCACTAAATTAATAATAGAATCCAAATACATATTTACTTGGAAGATCATAGCTGATTTTATAGTGTCATTTTATATCTCTGTGTAAATGATTGCCAAGGTCCCAATGCTTAAGTTTCGAAAAGACTACTATCAAAGTGCATGGAAACTGGCAGTGCATTGGCCTGAAACTAGGAGCCAAGAGACCCAAGCGCTACCCAATGTACCATAAGGTACCTGTGTGACCTTACTATCTGTGTCACTCCATATCTCTAGACCTCGATGTCCTCATCTGTTAAATGAAATAGATTAGATGAACATTAAAGTCTCTTCCAATTAAATCCTATGAGCAGATGATGAGAGGTAGTGGGAGGAAAAAGGACTGGATTGGGAATCAGAAAGTGTGGGTTCAAATATTGAAGCTGCTACTTACAGATGTATGACCTTGGTTAAGTCACTTAACTTTTCTTAGCCTTGCTTTCCTCATCTTTAAAATGGGGTATAAGCCTATGATCTCTCAAGTACTTTCCAAGTCTAATTGTATACATTGTAAGAAAGATATTTATGACTATGATAGGCCCTTTAGCCTTTTCAGTTTTCAAAAATATTTTATTGAAGATAAGAGACAGGGTGGTGTTGTAGCAAGCTGATCCAAAAACAGTCCTGCCTCTGACCCATATTGGGCACAAGTAACCTCTCTGGCCTCTAGGCAACTCTCTAAAATGTAGGGTCAATGAATTGCCATAGATTTCAAAGGGTTTGGCAAACTTTGACTGGGGAAAAAATGACATCTTTATTTTTGCTAACTGAAACTTAGCTGAACTTTAGCCTTTCCTTCAATCAAACATTTTTAAAAGTTATTCTAATAAGGGATCCATAGGTGTTACCAGATCCCTGAAGGGGTCCATGATCCCCCTCCTCCAAATATTTAAGAACCCTTGCTTTCACACCACAAGTTGTAGAGGAGATGCTGACCAGCTTGAGTTTTCCTCATTTGGGAGTTCCCCATGTCAATGGAATCATGAATCTACTTCCTATTCCTTTATTGATGCATTTTGGCTTTGTATATACTCCTCTGCCCCTCTGTCCCTAAAAAAAAATCACCATTCCCTTATAACAAAGAAAACTAGTAAAGTGAAACTAACCAATAATGTGATCGTATCCAATAATATACACAACATTCTACACTGGTGGTCTCCCTCATCTCTACCAAAAGGAGGGAGTTGCTTCTTCCTTTCTTTTCTTAGTCTGGTATTGGTCCTTATAATTAATTACTCATACTTTCATTTTAGTATTGTTTTATTTTCTATTATTATAGTCTTTAGGAAATCACAGCTCCCAAAGTACGGATGGATTGAGTCTTTAAAGGCACAGGGAGATTCATCAACAAGTGTTTCTATAAGGTCTATGGGTCATAAATCACAGCCCAGGGGTACTGGAGATGTAAAGCCTCTTTGCTCCTGCCGAGTCCCTCAGAGTTCTATGTCCAAAGAACACTAGACTTGAGTCCATAGACCTGTTTCTAGGCACAGCTTTGTTGATTTCTAGCTGCTTGATGCTGGACACCTATGGGTTTCTGAATCTCACTTTTCCCATCTCTGGGATGGGAATAATCTATCTCACTGATGTTGTGGGGAAGCTATAAAGTACCATATAAATGTGAGCTTTTTGTACTTATTGTTCAAAATAGGGAAAAGTGTTTTCATTTACATTATTGTTATTTTTGTAAATGAGTCTGGCAACTCATGGCGTGAATAAATACCGCAAGCAAGGCACCAGCAAGGACTGAAATTCAGAAACAAGACCAACCTTTTCTGCCTGCTCACCATCTTTTGTGCAGTCTCTCTCAGAACAGGGGGTGAATGAGAGCTCTTGCTTTGCCTTGAGCTACCCAGGCAGAATGCCATGCATCCTGGATGGAGGCAAGGCCTTCCCTTCGAATTTCCTGGTTTTTGTTGGGTCCCTGTCACAACTTTAATGTTATTTAAATTGGGTGTTTTGTATTTAATATTATCAAATGCCTCCTCATCAACACTGAGCTTGTAATTGGCCTCCATGAATAGGTGATTAGGCAGATAAATTGCAATTGTAATTGTGAAAAAAAAAAAGAAAGAAAAAGATCACCAGGTTTGCCGAGGACAATAATTATGTAGCTTCCAGTGTTTGAAAATATTGCCCAAATCTCTTTCCCACATGTTGTTTGTGATGGAAAACAATTAGACAAAGGAGTCTTTGGGTAAGCTGCCTCAAATTCAGAGGCGCATGATGAATGGTCTTTATCCTGAACCCAAAGCATTTGTTAGAAGTAAATTATATGTCATTTCCAATCCAAAGGTCTGCTTCACCATGTTTATTGGGATAAATTAAATCTTCTAAGGATGGTAAACAGAAGGCCTCGATAATCATTCACTTCTGTATAATTTAGGCTGAAAAGGATGCCGCAGTTACGAGTCTGGGGCTGGAGCATCCCTCCCTGCATTGTGTTCACAACATCCCAGATATAATAGGGAAATTTAATTTGATACTGATCTACACGAGAAGGCACCACTCGGCAGGCAGTGGGGAGTTCCTCCCTCCCACCCCAAGCTGCTTTTGAAATGGTAGCTTTTGAATTGCAAATTTCCACCAAAATCACCCCGATTTATTATTTGAGAATTAACTTTTATAATTTCACTAGGACCACTCACTGCTGGAAGAGGTGGGTTGGGGGAGGGAATGGGGAAGGGGACTGCTTCTCTGATTAAACCACCTCCCTGGTCATTGTCTTCTCTACAGAGAAGGTGTTATAGATTGGCTAGGCCTAGCGAGGCCTGCCTCCCTTAGTGAAAGGAAGGAACAAGGTGAGCAGAGAGACCCACTAAATACTGCTCACAGTTAGTGAGCCTCACAGGCTGGTGGAAGTCTCCTTTCTTACAAGCACTTAACATTTATTAATCACCTACTGTGTGGCAGGCATTGGGTTAAACACTGGGGGTATAAATGCCTGGGGAAAAATGCAAAAGATATAAAGGCTATGTAAGAAAGAAATGGAAAGGGAATTAATAGCTTAGCACAAGACCTTGCTCAAGCAACGAACTCCCAGAAAATTAGAATGGACCAAATCTAATTATTAGATTCTAATCCTTCCTCAAAATGGTAATTTTCAGTCTCTATTTAAAATCTATGCCACAAAACCTTCTTCTAGGGCACATTCCCCGCAAGAATGGTTTGAGTTCATGTACACCTATGATTAAAAACCAAAAACCAAAACAACAAAAAAAACCCAATCCAACTTTGATATTTTAATTTGATTCCTGTTGCCATAGGACCAGCCTTGCTGAAGTTTATGTTCAGCAGCAGATTTATATCACACAGTGGCAATGAGGATGGGGCCCTATTTTTGCCTTTATTTGTACTATTAGCGGTTAGTACAGGATCTAGCCTGTAATAAGTACTTAGAAGCTTGTTAACTGACTCATCAAGGCCAGACGTTACTTAGTCCTCAGGGTTTTATACTCCAAGTTTTCATTGGTTAAAAAAATAATGGTCAATATAATACTAACTCGCATTTACACAGTGCTTTACGGTTTGCAAAGGACTTCCCTAAAACAGCTGGTGAGGTAGGGAAGTCCAATATTATTGTCACCATCTTACTGATGAAAGACCTAGGAAGTTTCATGACTTGTTCTTGAGTAGGTAGCTAGCATGAATTCAAACCCAAGTGTCCTGACTCCAAGTCTATCATTCTGGATATGGTAACATACTGAAATCGTTTTTAAAAAATATTCATGACTTTTGCTTAATTACAACACAGACATTTCCCCATTTCCCTGACTCCCTCCTAGGATCCTCACTTAACATTGGTCGTTGTTCAGTGGTGTCTGACTCTTCATGACCCCATTTGGGGTTTTCTTGGCAAAGATGCTGGAGTGGTTTGCTGTTTCCTTCTCCAGTTCATTTTACAGATGAGGAAACTGAGGCAAACAGAGTTAAGTGACTTGCCCGGGGTCACACAGTCAGAAAGTGTGTCTGAGGATGGATTTGAGCTTATGAAGATGAGTCTTCCTGATTCCAGGCCCGGCGCTCTATCCATTGTACCATCTAGTTGACCTCAATTGTCATAGAGTTAAATAAAACAAACACACAACCAATTGGATGTGTCTGTAACATCCTGACCTCAGTACTGACAGGAGGGAAGTTATTTAATCACCTCCATTTTAAAAAAAAATTCTATAATACTTTGGGCTAAAATAGGCTAATTGGCTACTTTAAATTACAAAGTATGGTTAACATTTAAATTTATATTTTAAGATTTAAAGATGTAGTGTGGTATTACTCATAGGAATAAGAGCCATGTGACAGATAAGGAATGAAGGCTCTGAACTTCTCTTCTGTCTTCCTCCTTGTCCTGGCTCTTGTGAGTTTTGTGTCAAATGAGAGTACCAGTCTTCACTCAGAAGACCTCATTTTTACATTTACCGGCTCTATGATTATAAGTTGTCTGCCTGTAGCAGCAACCACACTGGCATACCCAGGATGGCTGCTAGTACTGGTTCTTAGATCTGTTTTACTAGGAAAGATAGCTGTTTGAGGGGTCAACAATCTTTTTAAAATTACATTCACCAGTTTAGGGGAAAAGTTAGCACCTTGAACTTCAGAGAAAATTCAGAGAAATAAAGACTAACAGGCAGGGCTCTGACTGCCTGAATCAGCTATGCCCTTTATATATATCCCTGAATGGAGAGAGCCTTTACATCTGAGCAGTTGGGGAGCTCTGAACGTATGGCCATTCAGAATCTCATCCGGGGAAACACAAGATCCTTCTCATAAGCGAGCCCCCAAAGCAAAACACCAACTCAGAGTACATATACACTTCTCAGAGCCAGAAGGCATAACAGCCCTCATGACTCAGTGCCTAATTATAAATTAGTAAAAGGTATGAAAGCCTTCCTACAAGCAAGTCTCCCCTAAGCAAGCCTCCCATAATGGATTCCATTTGAGGCTTATTAGTGGGCAGGGAAGATCTTAAATCCAATTAACATTACACTGCTTCAATTTCTTCTTCTGTAAAATCAGGCCAACAAGTCTATTTCCAGGGTGACTGGGAAGAAAGTACTCTGCAAACCTTGAAGAACTAGAGAAATGTTATTATTATTATTTATTATTATTATCATAATTGGGAAGGGTCTTCCATATTCCTCTCTGATGCCATGCTATAGTTTTTCTCTTGGTACCTTCAGACTCATGCTCTGGGTAGCTGGAATGGGGCACTTGACCAAGGCAGGGAGAAGGAGGGAGGAGGCTTTAGGCTCTTATCAAAGAGTCTTAGTAGATCAAAAGAAAAAATCTGTAGAGTAATGGGACTCAGGACTATTCTTTTTTAATGCATGGCCCACTGGTATATCCCTTAGCATGATTATTTGATATAATCTATGTTGGTCCCACTATAGGTAGGAGAGAACTTCAAAGTGCTTCTCAGCTCTGGACTGGTTCTACCTGAACCAATATCTAGTTTTATTTGCTTGCATCTGAAAGGGCTAGGAATAGGATTAGGAAGATTGTGGAGATATCTTGCCCCCAAAATTTAGATTTTCTTCTGCCCATTTCCTTACCCCCTAATTTACAAAGAAGAAGGGAACATACCAAGAGTTTGAAAATTGGGGATCGTTGTCAGACCTCAGAGCTCTTTTGTAATTGTTGGGCAAATAACTAATACTAGACTTATAATTTAACCTTCAGAAATGAAAATTTGGTAATTATATTGAGGGCTCATCATAAACAAGGGGTTTAAAGACACTTAAGCTCCTTACCAGAAAGAAAAATTAAAGAAAAGACTAAACTCAAGGACATTAGCTAGTGGAGATGACCCAATCCTTCTCTAGGTTTTAAATAACTTAGCATCTGGCACTTGAGAACCAAAAGCTATGAAGATAAGAGGCCTCAGGGTTTGATGTGCTCAGAGAAAGAGACAGAGGAAACCTCTTGTTACTCCTAAGGTAAAGTTTTTCTTCCTTTTCTAAAGGATCTGGGAAAAAAAAACATACTTTACTTAAATTAAAAGAGTGTGTCAGCATCCACTCTTCCCTGAGGAAAAGACAGCCAAGAATTTCAGCTGAGCCAGATGTTACAGACAGTGGAGATAATGGCCAAGCAGCTTCTAGGAGAGACTCCAAGTCCAGCAGGGCAGTATCCATCGTTGGAGACCATGTGTCTGACATGTTTGATCAGTGGATGTTTTAAGATCAGCAGTAATTGGAACAGCCCAATGATATCACTAGAAATATCAAGGTGGTCCTGTAAGTACCTTCAGGTGAGCATGTTTCCTAAATGTTCCTCCTCCTAAATATTCCTCCCTCCATGTATACAATCTCTACACATATTACAAATATGGCCTACGCATGTATCTTGCTGCAGCGTTCCCTATATGTCTACCTCTCCCCACGTGTTTCCTATGAGTTTTTCTTTTTCCTCCTAATCTTGTGTATATTTGTGAGTGAGTGAACCCTATGACTATGGGAGAAGTATTTTGTTGCTACTTTTTTTTGACTATGGTATTTGACTAAATACCTTTGTTCTGAACTAAGTATGTTCTCTGAATATTATAAGTAAAAGGAGTTGTAGTTATGGGGGATGGGGATCTACATAGTATTTTAAACCAAGCCATCCATTAGAGGACCTACTCTGCCATTTTGGATATGTCCTATGCATAAGACATATTCTCCCCTTTCTTCCATCTGATTTTTGGAAAGCCTGAGTACGTCAGCCTCTAATTTAGTGCCATTTTTTTTAAAGCAATTGGGGTTAAGTAACTTGCTCAAAGTTACACAGCCAGTTATTTCTGGGTGTGGTGCTAAGTATCAGAGTCCAGATTCAATCCCAGGTCATCCCGACTCTGGGGCTTGTGCTCTTACTCTCTGTGCTACCTGGCCACCCCTAGTGTCATTTTTTAATGTACTGTAATATTTATTTTTTCCTTCCAAAGAGATCATTTTAAGACTGTGGGCTGAGTCTGGGAGGGGCTTATATTTGGAAATGGCTGATAGTTATACAAAAACAGAATTTAAATAGAATGTACCTGTCTCACACGCATAATTATCCAATAAAGATGCTTTAGGGGGGTGAAGACAGGGAGTCTTCCAAAGTAAAGAAAGCTGCTGTTTTCAGGACCTGTCCTGTTTCCTAAATTCTTGAACTTCCTGTAGAGGAGGTATATTACTCAGGGATATCAGCCAATTCAGAATTAAGAGCTTCTCCTTTCTCTGTGCTTGAATTAGGAGGTGGGCCAAATCTCTAAAGCTCCCTGGTTCCCACCTACCATACCTAGATGTGGTGGAGGAATGGTCCCATTGTGATTACCAAGCATCCTGATAACTGCTAATTACTAGGATCAGGTATCAGCACCATAGTAATAACAGGTGAGATAATCCTGAATAATACAACCTGCTTAACTAGAACTTGGGAGATTTGGCTACATTAGAACAATTTGTGAAACAGCAAGAAAACACTAGGTTAGAGTGAAGTAATGTAACGATGTTATTTTCCTGTCTCTGTGGGCATGAATAAGTCATAAGACATTTGTCCTTTTGATGCCTGTGTACATGTGACTTCTTTCCACCAATGTCCCCTGGCTTAACATGTGACAAACAGCAAGGCCTAAAGCAGTTGGATGTTTTTTGCAGATAGCATTTCAATGATCCAAATCCTTGTGGGAATCAAAGAGTCATAAAATGTCATAGCTGGGAGGAACCAGAGAGTTCCAGTTACTCAGCCCCTTCATTATACAGATGAGGAAATTAGTATCTACAGAGGAAGTGATTTGTCCTGGTTTACACAAGTAGTTAACAGCACCTTAAGAGTCAAGTTTCCTGTTTTTAGTAGAAAGTGATTTGGATTAGAAGAAAACTCGGTCATTAATGGTTGGGGGATGGTCAGGGACTATTTCTGGTCAGACTGTGGTTGCTAGTTTCCTTCCATTCTGGGGATTTTATTGGTGTAGGGAATTCCCAGTGAGGGAAATCCCTCTATTGATACAGATGGGTGATCTTAATAAGTCTTAGATTGTTGCTTGAAGTACTGAGAAATTAACTAACTTGTCTGCGGTCACAAAAAACCCGAATTCATGAGAGATGAGATTTGATTGTGGTCTTCCTGCCTCTGAAGCTAACTCTCTACCCGCCATTACATTTACATCCGATGTTTTTTGCATACAGCCAAATTGAGACATTGGGTAATCTCATCTTATTGGATCCCATGGTTTTAACTATCAGCACTACCCCAAACATCCCTTCCTACGTTCTCTATTCCAGTTGAACTGTCCAGATAATTATCTCCTATACAGGACATTGCGCCTTCTACCTCCTTGCCTTCTAGATGTTGCAGTAGATTGAGTACTAAGCCTGGGGCAGGATGACCTGACTTCAAATCTGACCTCAGATACTCACTAGCCATGGACCTCTGATCAATCATTTAACCTCTCTTTGTCCCGATTCCCTCTATTGCAAAATGGGGGTAAGAAGAGCACCTATCTCACAGGGATGTTGTAAAGATCAAATAAGATCAAATCTGTCAAGTGCTTAGCCCAGTTCGGGGCACATACGGTAGTAAGCTTATGAATGCTTATTCTCTTCCCCAGGTGGTTTCTACCGAGCCTCCCCTCCTCCCCCATATCCACCAGGTTCTTCTTCCTTACCTCTTCCACACAGATCCCTAGTTTTCTTCAAAGCTTCTAGTGGGGTGACTTTTGTAATTTCCCTACTCCAAGTTATTAGGATTCTCTCTCTCGAAATCATTTTGTGTTACTTTGGAAGGAAATAAACGTTTATATAGCACCTACTATGTGCCAGGCATTATGTTAAGTGCTTTACAGATATTATCTCATTTGATCCTCACAATAACCCTGGGAGGTAGTGCTGTTTTTATCCATGTTTTACAGCTTGAGGAACCTGAGGCAGACAGAGGCTAAGTGCTTTGCTAAGGATCACACAGTGAGTATCTGAGGCAGGATTCCAACTCAGGGCTTCCTGACTTCAGGGCCAGGCACCAACTAGCTTCTTCTTTATGCTTCGTACTTATACTCATACCTGACATTTACCTTCAATCTCCTAATTAATGTGAACCGATTACTTTCATTATCTGGCTAAAGCCATTCATAGCAAGATGGACATGGTCAATGGGCTGTGAATAAACGGACTTAACTTTTGTTGAACTGAAGGGAACTGGCTTAATCCTTCCCCAGGATTTTTGTACAAGGGACTTATTTACCCAATGTCTAAGCGATGAAATGAATGCAGGAAATACTTGTGAGTGTGTCTTGGGGGCAGTGGTTTTCCAAGGCTCCTTGCTTACCCTGGGCTGCTGTTATCCACCTCCCCCACTCCTTGTGCCAGTCAGAGTCACAGGGTCAGCCACTTGGCACTGGACTCCTGAAAGGTTGCCAATCCAGGGCATGGAGTTTCATTATTTAAGCTAACGAATAGTTATTTTTTCGAACAGAGGCATAAACAGAAGTCTGATTTATGAATTTGCTAATTGTTCTGTCCTAATGTGGTCTCTGGTCTCTGTTCAGTCTTTGTGTCTGCATGGACTGTTAAGTGGTAGCCAAAATGAGGGAGGGACTGAAATAATTTAGCCATTAGAAGAAATAGTAAACATAAAGTTTTTCTATTCATATTCCTTTTCAGAGAATCACAGTGCTTAAGATGTTGGTGAGAGAGAAGAGAGAGAGAGAGGACAGAGACAGAGGAGGAAGAGAGGAGAAAGGAGAGAGAGAGGAGGAGGGGAGGAGAGGAAAAGGAGAGGAGAGCAGAAGGGAAAACAAGAGGAGATAACCAAAAGTTAAAGTCCTCCAACATTTCTATGTCATGCCTTTGTGTCATGCTTGTGATCTGTTTCCAGAACTCATCTATTTCCTCTTTCTATTCAGGGGGTCTAGAATACTCTAGGAATGCTATGACTCCCTTCCTGTCTCTTCTTTCTTGTTTGTTCTTTGCTCCAATCCTTGCCATCCTGTCTCTCCCTCTGGCTTCTGAATTTACTCACGTCTGTATGCTTCTTGATGAACAGTGTGACTCCAAACTTCCATTCATTTTACCTTTTCAATTTCTATTGAACAAGGTGTAATCTTCCAGAGCCATATTCTTATTATGGTCTTGACCCATCAAGTCTTAGTGATATCAAAGAGGTCAAATTTACCTCCTGTCAGAAAGTCTAGTTAACATTACTTCTTACCCATGATTTGTAACTGTTGCTACATTTATGGGTCTGTATATAAACATCCTAAGATATGGGTTTCATTTTTGACTTAATATACATACATGTATGTATATGTATATATGTACACACATATGTGTGTGTTTGTGTGTATATGTCTATATAGACATACACATATTTTTGGCTACTATCTTGTATACATACACATGTATGTCTATATCCATATATGTATAGGTACTGACATACATACATGTACATGCACACATATGTATGTAAGTATATTATATAATAGCAGCTAGGTAGTACACTGGGTCTCGAGTCAGGAAGACTCATTTTCCTTAGTTTAAATATAGCCTCAGATACTTACTAACTGTGCCCTGGGCAAATCACTTAACCTTGTTTTCCTTGGTTTCCCCATCTGTAAAATGAGCTGGAGAAGGAAATGGTAAACTGCTCCAGTATCTCTTTCCAGAAAACCCACCTGGGCTTATGCTCTTTAAGTCTCTTACCTAAAACTTCATGATCTTAAAGAATGCTTCCTGGGTGGCTAGGTGGCCCAGTGAGTAGAGCACCGGCCCTGGAGTCAGGAGGACCTGAGTTCAAATTCGGTCAGACACTTAACACTTAATAGCCATGTGACTTGGGGCAAGTCACTTAACCCCAATTGCCCCTCCAAATAGAAAAAGAATAGAATGCTTCCTAGGATCCTTGTGACAGTGTCATTTATATCAAGAAAGTCCATCAGAAGTAAGCAGTAGAAAGTTAGTTTGACAAGATGAGAGTTTCTCTGCCATATCATAGGCACACACCCTAGGAGAGGATTGTGGAAGACTTTGAGCATTGATAGCTAATACTTGGCCATGGGCAGAAACATAGATATCACACACTATACTGTGCACTACAAAAGTCTCCCTTCTTGGAAGGGTGAATGTTAGTTCTTATCCTTCTTTCTAGTAACTACACAGAAATGAACCTTCATATATATATAAATGTAAATAAACATTCTCCTCTCCTTCCCACCCCCCATGTCTCTCTGTCTCTGTCTCTCTCTTACACATACCACTGTATTTTTTTTTTATTCCATTTCTGTGTGCTATTTAGTTGGTCGGCATGGCATAACAGAACAGGACCCATAGTGAGGGCTAGAAGACTTGAACACAAGGCCCAGCTATGCCACTACTCAATCTCCCTGGCTTGGGGTAGTGAGAGCGTCCTTGTGCTTGACCTCAGTTCCATTCTCTGTAAAATAAGGGCCTAAGCCCAGGCAGTCTCCATGGCCTCCTCTACCCTTCTCGTGCTATGATTTTGACAGAACAATATGCGTCACTAGCAGTCTTTACTTCCTTTTCCCACTTAACGTGCTCAGAAACCAATTCCCATTTGCACTCCTCACATATTAGCATTCATGACTCCAAACAGATTGAATGCCTGCCATTCTAAGGCAATACAATTACAATCTGCTAAGGAAAATGGTTATAAGTTCATGTATCTTGAAGCATAAACATTCCCACTTTCATATGTTGGGGGTGCCTATTCCAGACATCCACTTTCTTCCAGAGGCTCCCCTCCTTCTGAGGCTTCCTTCCTAGAGGTCATCCTATTTGGCCTTTTGCTCAGATACCTTGCGTGCTACCCAGGTCTCCTCTTTGATCATGGCTTCAGCTATTGACTCCAGGAGCATTGCTGGAGGGGGGGGGAGAGGGGGCTGGGATAATATGCCTCAGTGCCCACAGATCCTCCCCATTAAAAAGGCTTTGCCCACTCTACTTGTGGGAAGCAATAATAATAATGAAAAAAAACATTAATATTGTACTTCAGAGTTAAGAAAATGATTTCCTCACAATAGCTTTGTTAGCTAGGTGTAGCATAGTTGATGTTATTCCCATGATATAGATGAGGAAATGGAAATTTAGCAATCTTAAGTGAATTAGCCATGGTTACATAGCTGGTCATTGTGGGAGATGGACCTTTGCTCTTTTTATTCTAGGTACAATTTTAGCATACCACAACTGCCTCCAAAGGCCAATGAAGTTGCCAGCAAAGAAGTCAATGGTAAAACAGGGAGGAAAAATAAAAGCCCTGTTCTTGCAGTCAGGAGACTTCTTATTGTCAGTCATTAGCTATGTAACATTGGGAAAGCCATTTAATTTTGCCATTATGGTAAAGGTTAAGGACATTGGACTAGGAGTCACCAGTTCAGTTTGTAGTTCCATAATTTACTAGGTGTCACTTTGTGCAAATCACTGAAACTCTCTATGGCTCAGTTTCTTCAACTATAAAATGAGAATTATTGTAACAAAATGTGAGGTTTATTTGCTCCGCAAATTGTGGGTCTAGATACAAATGAGGGAGTCAAGTGTTTTTTCTACTTCTTTTTTTGTTGTGAACTTAAACACTGAAAAACATGCAAATTTGAATAGACAAAAAACAGAAAAAGAGGATAGTGTATGAAACCACAAACTTGTATTTTGTGGAATTTTTTCATGTATATATTCAAATTAATATGATCATAGCAAAGCTATACACTGCTTACCTGAATTCTGTTCTGACTTTCCTTCTGTATATGTTAAATATTTCCTTAAAATTATTTTTTTCTTTTCTTCTGTTTTTTTTGTACCCTATCTTTACCTCCATACACACTCACCCAACTGTGAGTCAAGTTTTTATAAAGTCACATTTAAAAAATGAATCCCTGGCCCAGAGATGCCAAGTGGCTTTCTTTAAGTCACACAGCTAGTTGTTAACAGAGCTGGGATGAGATATGGGTGTCCTGACATCTAATTTGCAAAATTCTTTTCATTTGTAAGAGACAACCTCTTATTCAGCAAAATTTGCCCATGATATTCAGATCCAGGATTAAGTTGGTTTAGACAATTTAGGCCAAGAATATGATTGGGGGGAGTGGTGGAGTCTAAACCTTTTAATTCAGGCACAAAACAGTCTTTATTCCTCTATTATCTGACAATTACCTTGACCTTCCTTCTATACTAGGGCTACAAAGAGCTGGCCCAAATATGCTGCCAGGGGAAAAGAACAGTTAATTGATTTCCAATTAGAGAACACTATCTTAACAAATGTGAATTAAAAGCCCTCAATATTTTAGTGTACTAATAAGATTCTGATTATACATTAATTGGTTGCATCATTATGAGCCAATTAAAAAATCTAGTGAGTTATCTTTTGTACATCTATGCTAAAAAGCCCCTGTCAGCAGTCAGTTACTCTGTGGGATTAAGGATCCTTGGTAGAAGGCCCCTGCCCTTGCAATACCAAGCCACTGAGGCCCTGGATTAGGCATGGGTCACAGCATAAGGTCATAAGGAGAAAGACCACATCAGGTTTTCCATCTAGGGATTCAGTCAGGCAGTACAAGTGATTTTTCTTTCTCTTAACTATACCAATCTCCTTCAAACCTGGACGTTCTTCAGGGAAAGCTAAAATGTCAAAGAAATGGGATGTAGTGATGAGGATTTGGAGATGCCACTGATTCTGTGTGTCTCTGCTTCATGGCCCAAGCAACTGCAAAGGTTCAGAGAATGGAAGGGCTTAAGCCTGTCAGGAAGATGAAATCTCCATCAACATGTGGTTTCCCAGGGTCTGCTTCTATGTGTCCGATAGGAAACACAGGGGGTGGACAGGATGGTTTGTGGTATTTGAAAAGTGTTGAAGGGAAATACTCGAGTGCTTTTCTGAATTTGAGCAGATACTTTAACAAATACTTCACTGAAAGGGCAGATTTTTTTTTCTGTCCTTTTAAAAAACATCCAGGTGAAAGCAGTTGTAGCTCCCCTGAGCAGAGGAAAAACCTGTGTTAAAAAAAAAATTGGGATTTAAGTGATCTGAAAAGCATCCTCCTTAAAGACTGAAAAAGGAAAGAGTACTAATAGATTTGTTTTTGAATATTGTTTTTCTTTCCAGACAGGGAACTCTTTTCCTGTCACTATTGATAAACCAGTAGAGTCTAGGAGTTTGGAAACTTGGGTTTGGGTTCTAGCTCAGCTGGTTACTAGATGTATGATTATGGCAAGTCACTTAGACTCAACAAATCTCAGTTTTTTACCTGTAAAGTAAAACTCCCATATGTGCTTGTTTACAAGGTAGCACAGACTTTAAGCTGTGCAGAAAGCTTTTGTAAACTCTAGATTTTTAATCTCTGTGAACTCATTTTTGAAAAAAAATGATAATTGAATTTCAGTATAATTGGTTTCTTTTATAATCTTATATATTTTATTTTATGCCTTTTAAAACTTTTTATCTGTGAAGGAATCCACAGGTTTCACCAGATGGCCAGATGGGTGCTAGACATTAAACAAAAACTCTTACTCTAAAGTGTATGTAATTGTGAGCCATAACTACCATTTACACTAAAATATAAATTAGGCATGCCAACCACAGACATTAGGACAAGGTGCTGCTGTCTTCTCCCCACCCCCAATCATATGTCAATCCTTTTCCCTTGATTCAGAATAATCAGTGTCTTTGTGAAGAGAAATGAAAATTTAGATCCAAGAATGCAAATAGTACTAGCGACTTAAGACAAACTTACTATATTAGTTTGACACAGTTGATATAAGTGGCAGAATGAATCTTCATGTGGGAGCTCTTCAAGGCACATACATATGGGCATATAAAGGAAAGAGAGGCGAAGCTAGGTGGTGCAGTAGACAAAGCACAGTCCTGAACTCAGGAGGACCTGAGTTCAAATTTAACCTCAGACATTTGACACTCAATAGCTACGTGACTCTGGGCAAGTCACTTAACCCCAATTGCCTCACGGAGAGAAAAGAGGGGAGAAGCAAGTCAGAAGACTAAATGATTACACTACAGCAGTTAAACTTAGCTATCAATAATAGCGGAAGAGGTGTTTGTAGGAGATTGGCCAGCAGGGCATTGAGGGTAGTGCAGTAGGGCAGGCCTTAGGACATTGTATTTATCATCTTCTGCACCCTATCTCATTAGTGGAAGAATAAATATCTCAATCTCAAAAGAGGTACTAAACAGACAAAAGTTAAACTCCATGAAATCAACTCCCCAGGCTCATCTGGGGTGTCTCCCATTGGTCTGCCCTAGCATTTGTAGGAACTTACCCAAAGGCATTGGACACCTGGCAGTTATGGCTTCAATTTAAAAAGCCTTGCCAGAGACCAGGGCAAGTGCCCAGAAAGGCCAGGCTAAGCTTACCCTTTAAATGAAATGCAAGTGGCAATATTCTTTAAGCCTTTAATTAGGATAGCGGTATATTTGCATCCTTGCTTAATACTATTAAATTAATCTAAACTAGTTATTTAATATTGCAAAGCCTCCCTGGGGACTACTTGTCATAGGGTCCAAACATGGAACATAGCCAATGACATTTTTTCATACCTCTCCCTAAAGAAAACTTTGGTTAAAATGATTTTGCTTGTGTTTCTCCAGAAATATATTCTGATAGTAAATAGACATCACTTCCAAATGTACCCTGGATGAATAGGTACTGGCAGCAAGAGCTGTGATATATGCTAAGGGGGCTGACTCCTTCCTAGTCCAGCAGCACATTCAAACTCTTTGTTAAATGAATAGGCCTTTATCCACTAGCTCAATTTTACTAGGCATGAGAGCGATAAGGACCCTTCTTTGTTAGGAGTGGACAAGGGAAATGATCTACGTAAATGTTCAGGCAAATATGTGAGTATTTTTAAACAGGGCTGTTCTTTTCTTAGTGGCATTGTTTGCATGTATATCTGATGGGGAAGAGGGAGAAGTCCAGTCACAGCAGATAAAGTGTAACTGGGATCATTGAATGAAAAACAAATATTTGCTTTTCTTAGCCCCTTTGGAGGCAATTTGCATAAAAACTTCAGCATTTCCAAGGAACATTGTTGGGGGAGAGTGGGGGTGGGTAGGGAAATGACCCATAATACTGGGAAAATATAGATAATTAACAGAAATGAATTATTATTTTCTTAATATTGAAGCCACAGTGCTATAGAGTTGTTGGGATTCCCAAAGAAAGGTTAGGTGGTTGGCCCAGTAAACTGTTATAGGAATTATGTCAGTAGGGGAAAAACAGAAAGGAAAGGGAAAGAAGTCTTTTATTTCTGGCATTGTCCTAGGATCCTCTAAGAAGGTTAAGAACCTGTGGTCTGTGGACTTTAGTCTCATTTTCCAAAAATGTTTTGATAGCTATATTGCAATATAATTTGTTTCCCTTTGTAATTCTATGTATTTAAAAATCTAAGAAGGGGTTCATATACTTTAACAGATTGCCAAAGGGGTCCATGACACTGAAAAGGTCAAGAATCCTTATAAAAATCTAGGAGTGGGAGACTTTTTGCCCAGGCTTCTAAATAATCCTTTCATCATACCCCAATTAGCTCCATCCCATCCTGAACTAGGGCCCTGGGAGGTATGAGCGATCAAATAATTCACTTCCTTGTTTTCTCTGCCCAGGGACCAGTGCCTATAGACCAGAGCAATAGGGGAATGATCAAATATTTTCTGGGTTTTTAGAAATAAGATCAGAGATTATCTTGGTGGGGTGCAGGGATACTAATTTATTCTGCAGGACACGAATGAGGTTTGGGGTGGGATAGTATTGGGGGGAAAGAATATAATTCCCTATGGGTCTTGGGATGGAACCATTGAGATTGTACTATTACCCTCAGACATGGAGCGACCCTCCCACAGGGGTTCTAGACAGTGAGCTTAGGGTTAGAGAAGCTGGCAGGTCAAAATGAAAACCATAATCAATGCTCAGGAAACTGGTTAAGTGGAAATGCTACAGCACCATCCCAAGAGGGGACCAGCCTGCCACCTTGTGGCAGTTGCGCTGTATTGCCCATGTCATCTTTGAGTAATCTTACAGGATTCAGCCTCATATTCTGTGAAGGATATTACTACCTATCTTATCTATGGCATCACTCCTCCTATAATCACCTTAGACCGAGGTGTTCCCTTAGCAGCTACTGAAGTCCTAGTTGGGACACCAGAACATGGAATCATGTGTACATTCAATTTGGGACCAATCCTTAGGCTGCATGACTCATCAAATAGGGGAATGGGGCTGTTTAAAATACAATTCAGGCTTTACAGCCTTCCTACCCTTTGAGTGTCCAAGAGAAAGGATACAATCTGAACCAGTATTCTGGTTCTGCCTCTCCTATGATGAGAGTGTATGTGGTCTGGGAGAAAGGGCTGGAGAATCAAAGTTCCATCTCACTAACAATGGACAGGAACTCAAGGCTTTTATCTCAGTCTTCATAACAAGGAAATCAGTCTGGGAATCGGTGGACCAATGGATGTATTGCCCCACTAGATAAGGGTAACACCCCTGTTGCCAGTCAGTAACCATGTCCCTAAAGGTATGGAAGATGGGGCTGTTGCCTGGAGACTTTGGACAGTTTGCCTCCTGCTGTAGCCTAGCAACATGAGATTAAACAATAGTAAGGGAGAACATTCACATTGGTTATATGTCAACAATAAGAATTTATTAAACAATTTATGCTTAGAATTATGCTAATCACTGAGGATACAAAGAAAGAGGAAAACAGTCCCTGCCTCCAAGGATCTTATATTCTAGATAGAAGGCAACATGAAATAATTAGTTACACACAAGATAGAGATAAAGTAGATATCCTTAGAGGGAAGGGCGGCTAGCAGCAGAGGATACTGGGACAGGCTTCTGAAAGGAGGTACAATTCAAGTTGACTCATGAAGGAAGCCAAGGATTCTAAGGTGTAGATGTGAGGAGGAAAAGCATTCCAGGCACAGGGGAGAGCCAGAGGAGAGATGGGGAGATGGGACAGCACTAAAGACAATATTTCATCTGATAGAACTTCCTAGGATTTTAAATTGTATTTATTTATTTTTAGTGAAAGGCTTATAGAGGCCCCTCACTCAGCAACTGTGCATCATTATGAAGGGATGCCAAAGGAAGGAGGCCAGCACTGAGGGGGCACTTTGCCCAGTGCCTACTCTGTTCAGTAGGGAGGACCAGGTGCTGTCCATCCTTGCTTGTTATATGCCCTAACCAACACCAACATCAATGCCCTGGAATAATCACCAAGCTCTCAAGGACTCTTAGAGAGCTGACTCCACCCATGTGTGGGGGCAGAGAGACTGGCACATTATCCTCCTTGCTCTAGGCTTTTTTCCCTGTGCATCATCTAATCAAATCTCATGGTTCATTATATCTTCCATCTTACTCTAGGAAAATTCTTCCATTTTTCTGTGTAATTGGCTGTGTGCTTCATTGATTTGCTTATAAAATATATTATATAAAACTTTCATCAGAATATTAGAAATGAATTAAACTAAGGTAAATTACATGAATACTCTCAGCATGGGCTTATCCTGCCCCACTTTACACAATCCTCTGCAGACCAGGTAGCAATGCATTCTGCAGCAGGTAGATCAGACTATACCTAGAAGCTTAATTCTCTCCCTCTCCCCTCTTCCAGAAATTGAGAGATCTTAGGGGTCTCCCCCGCCCATACACCTCCACAAAGGTCCCCAAGGGAAGCTGGCAAGACATTTCCCTGGGTTTTTTCCCATATCCACCAAACTTCCTGGCATTCAGTGTCTAGTCTGTTAGAGTTGATCAAGCTAGGTGGCACAGTGTATAGAATGTTGGGCTTGTATTTAGGAAGGCCTGAGTTCAGATCCTGTTTCAGTCACTTAATTAGTTATGTAACTCTGAACAAGTCACTTAACTGTTCTGTCCCTTAGTTTCCTCATCTGAAAAATTGGAATAATAATAATACTTACCTGAAGTGTCATAAGGATCAGTGAGATTACCTATGTAAAGTGCTTTGTAAACCTTTATTTGTTTTGTGGTTATTCAGTCCTTCTGGTCGTGTTCACTCTTCATGACCCCATTTTAAACCTTACATAAATTTTAGTTATTGTTCTGTTATTGTCTCATATTGTCTCAAACTCTGGATTTTCTTTGTCTTATATACATATTGAACTCAACTTGAACTCAATTCCAAACTAGAACCCCTTATCTTTCCTCCCAAGATCTCTCCTCTTCCAAGTTTCTTTAAGACTGTGGATGCTGCCACCATCCTCCCAGGTTTCCAACCTCACTGTCATGCTCAGATCACCCTCAGTCAGCCCATAGAGCCAGTCAGTTAACAAATTTCATTATTTCTACAAACATAGCATCCCTTGATGACCACCTCTTCTTTCCACACGAAGCCAGTACTCTTGCCTAGACCCTTATCACCTCTTGCCTAGACATGTTACATAATACCCAAAGTAAGTCAGCTGATTGTTTTACTGTACTCTGCCCTGGTCAGGGCACATCTGGGATATTTTGGGGTTCTATATCTGAGGAGGGAAAATGGCAAGCTGAACAATGTCCAGAAATGATGATCAAAATGCTTAGTGGTCTGGAGGTTAAGACATAGGAAGACACAGGGGGCACATGATATCTTGCTTCAACTACCTGAAGGAAGAGGACAGAATTAAGAGCCATGTATGGGTTCATTATAAGGAAAAACTTCCTAACAATTTAGATGTAGCCAAAAGAGGGATAATAGAGTCTCCTCAATCTTTAAGAGAAGGATAGATATTATTCTATAACATTTTCAAAGTGCTTTCCTTACAACCCTGCTAGAGAGAGGGTAGTTTAAGTATAATTTTGCTTATTTTACAGATCAGGAAACCGAGTCTCAGAGATATATAGTGAAGTCATATAATTGTTAAGACCCAGGACTCAAACCTAGGTTATCTGACTCAGCACTAACTATCCCACTATATCAGATTGCCTTTATTCAGAAATATGTTTAAAAACAAGAGGTTTTCAACTTTTTGGGGGTGTCATGGACCCCTTTGGAAGTGTGATGAAGCCTTTGGACCCCTTCATAGATTAGCTATTTTTTAATTGCAAAAAATAAAATGCATAGGATTACAAAGGAAACCAATTACATTGAAACACAGTTGTCATTTTTTTAAGCTCACAAATGTAAGGTTAAGAACATTCACTGTAAATTGATATTTAATGCAAGAGAAACTGTTAGTTCTATGTCTGCCACGGGGCACTCATTGAACTTTTTAGTGAATATAAAGATGGCCCTCCACTAGTTTAAAAGTAGAAAGGGTTAGATGTCTCTCAGACAAAGTATCTGTGCCTGAAGGGAAGTGAAGACTCCAATTCATGAAATGCTTGGAGATTTTGGGGAGTGTTCATGTCATATCTGGATTGTGTTTTAGAAGAAATCAGACCTTGGTAGACCAATACAGAGGCTCTCTGGTGGGTTTTAATCAATTCCAGAAAGGGTGTGGGAAAGGAAATACAGGAGAAGTTTTAAGAACCTGGAGTTTTTTGAAACCCTGTGATTTCACTGGAACTCTCATGGGGTACCCTGAAATGGCTTCCTGAGTCTAGGGATTCCCTGGCTTAAAGCCAATTTGGGCTCAAAGTGTACATTGGAATCATAGGCTTTAAAGCTGTAAAGGACCTTAGAGACCAAAGTGTGATAGATATAAATTTGGAAGGGTCCTGATAGGCCAGATAGCCCACCCCCTTCATTTTATAGATGAGGAAACTGAACCCAGGTAACATGATTTTGTTCAATTGTTTCAATCATGTCTGACTCTTTATGACCCCATTTGGGGTTTTCTTGGCAAAGATAGTGGAGTGGTTTGTCATTTCCTTCTCCAGCTCATTTTACAAATGAGGAAATGGAGGCAAATAGGGTTAAGTGACTTGCCCAGGGTCATGCAGCTAGTAAGTGACTGAGGCCAGATTTCAACTCAGATCTTCCTGACTCCACACCCAGCAATATGTCTACTGGAAAACCTAGCTGACAGTAACGTATTAATAAATAACAAAGCCAGAATTTCAACTTAGATATCCCTACTTCAAATCCAGTACCCTTTCCATTATGCTTCTACTCATCCCAGTTCAAATCCTCACCTCATGGGATAGTCCCATGAGTCTGAGAGATATGTTCACTTACCATGTTTCTTGGCCCTCCTCTGATGCTCAACAGTGGTGAATATATGGTTGCTTTCTTGCAGGGCCATCCTATATCTCAGAAATGCCTTAATTTCTGTGACCCGTACTACATTCAAAAGGGGAAATGCCGGAAATGCCCACATTTCTGACAAAGGGGAAGAGTGACTCCCTGTTGTAGAAATTTGGGTGTAAAAGATCACTAAGTATTGAAAGAGCAAGCAACATTTCAGGGTGACTAATTTCACACTAGTATATAGGTCATTACTGACAATAAATTGTAATTGTTTTAAAGAGTTCAAGAGATCAGGAAATTAGAAATGTAGTCTTAATCCCAATTTGGATTAGGGATGCTTTATCAAGTGTTTACCAGATGTTTAGTTAGTACCTGAACTTTTCTTATGCTATTAAAATGGTACCTTGTGGGTAAAAAAAAGCAAAAACCCAAACCCAAGCTCCTCAAAACAGAAGACAGATTTTTCCAGCCTAGGGTTTCTACAATTTCATCATATTTCATGGATTTTTCCATTATGGTGTTTTGTGAATTATGAAGTCACTTTTGGAAAATGTCACATTCAATTTGTAGACTTTGTCTTCCATGTTTGTGAAATTTCTCAAAATGTTCCGATTGAAGAAGCAGGAAGAAAAGGGCACCTCATACTGCCTTTTCTTCTTAGGATTTATGGAAATTTCCCATCACCTGGGCACATTGACTAGGGTAAGAGTAAATCCAAATGAAATTGGAATGTGTAGATTCTACAATGAGGAACACTCAATTTGTACTTCCTTCCTTTCTCCCTTGGTATTTCACCTTCTGGACCAATTAGAAATTAGTTTCTTAAACGGATAACCCTGAAGTTGCCCTTAAGAATGAAACCAAACCAGGGATTCAGACACAAAAATGAATTTTAAGATAACTTATTCAGAATGTTCCCAAAGTTGCAGTTGCATGGGAGATATGGGGGAAGAGAGGGGAAAGGTGTACTACTGCTTGCAAAGGAATCCTTGGCGGATCCAACTTCCTAGTTTGGCATCATTAAAGAATAATTAATTATCCACATCCAGAGAAAGAAGTACAGAGTCTGAATGCAGGTTGAAGCAAATTACTTTATTAAATTACAAATTCTCTTTTGTGTTTTGTTTTGTTTCTTTCCTTCTTTCTCGTTGTTCACTCCATTGGTTATAATTCTTCTTTACAACTTGACTAATGTTTAATATGAACATATTTGTAGAACCTATATCTGATTGCATGCCACCATGAGGAGAAGGGGGAAGGAGGGGAAAGAAAGGAAGGGGGAGGGAACTCAAGGGATTGTGGAACTGAATGTTGCAAATTAAAAGTAAAGAAAGAAAGAAAAAAAAGGATAATTAATGATATTATAAGTTAATAAAAAGAAAAACAGGATAAAATAAATTCATTAGATGTTTAAGTTTTTTAAAAAAAAAATTAGACTTTGCAAGAGAATGCAGACTGAGACAATAAAGTTGAATCATTGGGAGACACTATTCTATGTTGTATGGGGAAGGGTGACCACAGCAAAAACTTGTTACAAAATATGACCTCAGAAGAGAATTATGGGGAGTTATGAAGGCAGTCTGATATGGTGGAGTGTATACTGGACTTGGATCCAGGGGGAGGACGGAGTTAAAATCTAGTTTTTGCTGTGTACTAGCTGTGTGACTTTGGGTGAATTACACGGTCTTACTGAGACAGCTCCCTTATCTATAAAATGGAGATAATAATATTTGCATTACCTGTCCCTCACAGGTGTTGTGAGAAAATAATTTTGCAAATCCTAAAGTACTTTATAAATGTGAATTATGATTAGCATTATGTATGATCCATACCCAGAAAATTTTCATGTAAACTAATGACAAAAGACAATCATTATCAAAGTCCAGGTGACCAAGCACAAATGAATGAAGGGGAGGGGCAGGCAATAATGCCCGCTGTGGGCCAGGTTTCAGAACAGTGGTATTGCATGCAGATATACAAAGGACAACTGTTATTGATAGCTGCAGTGTAGAAATATTAGCTTTTAATATCTTTGAGTGACTTTCACAGCAAGGGAGGTCCCTCTTTACTTATGGAATATTAGACCTTTAGCTAATAGTGACCTAAAGCAACCTCCCTCCTCCCAGTCTATAGATAAGAATGGTGAGGCCTAGAGAAGGAAGGTAACTTATTCATGGTCACATGGCACATAGGGGCCAGAGTCGCGACTAGAGTTGAGAACTTCCTACTCTTAAGATTAGTTCTATTTCTTCTATACCCCATGACTTTTTTTTCACATGAGATCCATACTCAAGATAGCTTTTAAAAAAATAAGAGAAACTCAGCAAGCTAAGAAACATGGAATTTCACCACACTCCTGGTGCCCTTTGCCTTTAAAAATTCTTATTTGTGTCTGAGTCTACCCTTCTTGCACAATTAATAAAATGAATGACCCTCTTCTAAATTTAAAAATACATACCCCACATCCTTAAAGCTGCGAATCCCAGCTGGGAATTTGAAAGGCGTGAAATGCACAGTAATCATCTCACATCAACAGAAACTGATCCTCAAGCTGTAATTCCATGATAAATGTTTCTATGACACATGCCCACTATTGGATTATGCCCCAGAGACAAATGTCAAGAGATAGAGAGGAGAGGGAGGAAAAGACTGGGAGTAGAGCTGTTTGTGTGGTTTGTATGGAGAATCAGTTTTCTTCACAAGAGAAGTGACTGGGTGATAAAAAAAAAATAGAAAAATGTAGCTGTACAGAATGCTTTCCAGTTAAAATATACTTTATATGGAATATCAAGTTTGATCATCAAAACAAACTTATGAGGTAAAAATAATGACTCACATTTATCCTTATAACCATCCTGTAAGGAAGGTAACAGTCATGACTGACATTTATATAGCACTTTAAAGGTTTGAAAATCACTTTACTTACATTATCTCATTTGAGCTTCATGACAACCCTTTGAAGTAGGAACTTTTTCTTACAGGTTAAGAAACTGAGGCCCCAAAGAGCCGGAGTGATTATGTGTATAATCACATAACTAGGAAGAGTTAGAGATAGGATTTGAACACAGGTTCTCTTGACTCCAAGTCCATCATTCTTATTAACTTGTCTTACATAGAAGGAAACTGAGGCCCAAAAGAGATGAAGGCAGTGGAAAAAAGCATTGCCTTTGGAGTCTGATGATCTTGGTTCATATTCTTCCTCTGATGGTGACTAATCTGTTTGACTTTGGGCTAGTCATTGAATTTCCCTGAATCTGTTTCCTCAGCTGTCAGATGAAGACATCTCTGAAGCCCCTTCTAGATCTAGACTTGATATTAGGCCTATTGTAATTATTGAAAAGGGGGCTCAATGGCTTCTCCAAAGTCCTACAGCTCACACTTGAAGCCCCATTTTCTGACTCCAAGGCCAGCTTTCTGCTATGTTGTGCATCTCACTGAGAGGGAACCTTGCATGGCTGATGCTGCAAAGATCTACCTCTGGCATTTACAAAATGTGTCAACAAGGGTAAGTCACTTCCGGTCTCTGGGCCTCAATTTCTTCAGTTGTAAAATGAGAATAATAAAACCCATTGTACCTATTTCACATTTGTTGTGGATATCAAAAGAAATAATGTATTTTAAAAAGTGCTTTGCACAGTTTAAATCACTGGGCTTGGAGCCTGGAGTCACTCATCTTCCTGAGTTCAAATCCAACCTCATTCCCTGGGCAAATCACTTAACCCAGTTTGCCTCAGTTTCCTCATCTGTAAAATGAGCTGGAGAAGGAAATGACAAATCACTCCAGTATCTTTGCCAAGAAAGCCTCAAATTGGGGTCACAAAGAGTTGAACAAGACTGAAAAATAACTGAACAAAAAACCAAGCCAAAAAATCCCCTTTTGAAATGTCAAAAGAGAGAAACAAATAAAAAATCCTCTTCAGAGGAAGTCAGGGGCCAGAACAGAGGTACCGTAGCTGTGTTACCATAGGCAAACAACTTCACTATTCTTGGCCTTGAGGGAATTGATGGAATTGGACAGTCTATTCCACTTCCAAGAAGCTATAGAATTAATGAATGTAACAATGCTAGGAAGATAGAGTTAAAAAAAAAGATATTATTCTGACTAGTCAGTCCAAAGATCTGGAAATGTGTTCACAGTATTCTTTTTTTCTTTTTTTGCTTTTTGGAGGGGGGAAGGTAGGGCAATTGGGATTAAGTGACTTGCCCAAGGTCACATGGCTAGTTTTTTTGTGTGTTAAGTGTCTGAGGCCTGCTTTGAACTCAGGTCCTCCTGACTCCAGGGCGGGTGCTCTATACACTGCTCCACCCAGCTACCCCCATTCTTAGTATTCTTTAAAATTCTGATTAGTGTGGTGGAAAGGGCATTGGAATTAAGAGTCAGAATATCTGTGTTCAATTTTTTTCTCTGTTACTGTATGATGTTGGGCAGATCATCATTAATCTCTGTGAACCTTAGAAAGGGAATGCTAATATTATTTCCTCTATTTACATTGAAAGGCTACTGTAAGGATCAGTTGAGACAATATCAGTCAATCACCAGTTAATAGGCATTTATTAATGTGCCAGGCACTTTAATGTGAGTCTGTACTTCTAAAATTATAGCTCAAAAGCTCCCATTGGCAAACAACAGTAGACATAGTTAGCTTAAAGCAATGACTTTCACTTACTAAGATGTCATTCTAAAATCAATACCTCCTAAATACCTCTTCCACAAATCTGGATCACACCCTTCCACAAATTCACCTAGTATCTATGAGAAAAGCAGAACAAACAGAGTATAATGAGAGGACAGCACTCATACAGGGAACAAATTCTTGATGTCCTTTGTTTCTTGTGGAGTCCTCACATGCTATTCCCCCTGGGCACTGCATCGATATTGGGTTGGTTGCTGAGAGTGGTGGGCTTCCATGGTCTGCTCTTCTCCATAGATCAGTTTTAAATTGCCTGGACTAATTTTCACTTTGACTTCATGATCAGTTCTCTTCTTTGCTGCCAAAGGTCACATTTCTTGATGCTGCTTCTTATCCTATGTCTCTGACTCCATGTCTGATCAAAGAGCATATATCTGTTTCCTGTTGGATGCAGAAAAGACACTTTACCTTGTAATAAAGAGGATATCCTGTTCCTTGAACTATCTTGAAAGAATGATTTGAATCACCAGACTTTATTTTAAGGACCCTCATAGATATGGCCAGTCTCCCAGCCAGTGGAAATGACCCTTCCAATAAGATCAACAAAAGCTCCTTCACACTTCATAAAGGGATCATAGATTGATCTTCCCATGTCCAATGGTGTTGCCCCTTCTAATTCAAAGATAACTTTATCATTCTTCATAAAGGGATGTGTGGGCTAAATGAACCTTTATAGTTAGTTTGAAGCCTCATTATCTTTGTCTTATTTTCTGTGATTCTATCCATGTCTTCCTAGATGGGATGGCTAGCTAGAGACCAACTCCTCTTCAAGTGGAATGACCTGGGAGTCAGAATACCTGAATCAGAGTCCCAGTTGACCACTGATTAACTGTGGTGGTGTTGCACATGTGCCCTCTTCTTCTTTTTTTTTTTTTAAGTAATTGGGGTTAAGTAACTTGCTCAAGGTTACATGGCCAATTATTATTTCTGGGTGTGGTGCTGAGTATCTGTAAGGGTTATGGGATTTAAAGATCTCCCATGCCCCATGGACGTGCTGACATAGCAGAGCAAGAGAAAGTGAAAAGCCGAGCTAACGGTCCTGCGGTTGGCAGTTGGTGGCGGTTGCCTTTTTTTTTTTTTTGAGTTAGGACTCCTGCTGAGGACTGCCAGGGGCCGGAGCTGCTGGGAGCGTGCTTCCAGGACGCTGGGTGGTTGCTGTGAGTGGGGAGAGGAGGACCTTTGCCTGAGGTAGCCTGTTCTGTTTTAAAGGCTTGAAAATGTGGGTGCTTTCTACTTTATCTACCTGTGCCAATGTCATAACTACTCTGATGGCTTTCACTTTCTGGTTTTGGGACTCAGTCTTTTGGTATCTTAATAAATTTTCTAGTTTATTTCCCCAAATGGCAAACCTGACGTATTTTGTGATGGATAATTATATCAGCATATTTGTAATCTCTATAAGCATTGTGAATATGGCATTGCTGATACAGTATCTGAGCCCGAATTTGATCCAGGTCATCCCGACACTGGAGCCGGTGCTCTTACTCTCTGAGCCACCTGGCCACCCCTAAGCAATTGGGGTTAAGTAACTTGCTCAAGGTTACATGGCCAGGTGTTTCTGGGTGGGTGCTAAGTGTCTGAGCCCGGGATTCTATCTTCAGGTCTTCTCAACACTGGAGCTGGTGCTCTTACTCGCTGTGCTACCTGGCCGCCCCTCCCCCTCTTCTTTATAGTCCTCAGTTTCCTCCTTTGTTTAAAAAATCTGGGGTCTAGAATGACAAACAGCTAATGGGGTACTAGTCTAAGTCCTGCTGTGAGTTGAATTCACTGATAATAGGGATGCTAGTTGACATATTTGCACCTGTTTTTATCAGCAGTATGTCTGTAAGTCTCTCATATATTCACTTAGTCCACCTTTTAATTTGATGGAGAGCTCTAATTAGTTTATCCATTAGGCTAACACAACTATCTAGAGATATTACTAGAATTTAGTTCCTCCTAGATGGAGGGAGGTAGATTAGGAAGTGTTGGTGGTCAGAGAATATCGAAAGGCATAGTTTCTTATGGTCAGAGGCCAGGTTTTACTTATCTTTCTGTCTTTCCCAGTACTTTATATATCAAACTGCATTTGGAGAGGGGTTTGGGGGGGTGAGATGTCTGTACCTATGATTTAATTGAAGTAAAGAACTCTGAATAAAGAGTCTCCCTTTACCAAGTATATCAGCAACTGTACTGAAATTTAAGGGCAGCTAGGTGGTGCAGTGGATAAAGTGCTGGGTGGGCCTGGAGTCAGGAAGACCGGTGTTCAAAACTAACCCAAGGCACTTACTAGCTCTGTGATCTGGAGCAAGTCATTTAACTCTGTTTGTCTCAGTTTCCTCATCTGTAAAGTGAGCTAGAGATGGCAAACCATCCTTGGCAAGAAAACCCCAATTGGGATCACAAAGATTCAGACAGGACTGAACAACTGAAACTGAAAAGTCTTCGAGAATGTCAGGATGGCACTAAGAAACAAAGTTTCAGATCCATTCTTTCCCTGGGCCACACAATCAGTATCTGTCAAGCACAGGACTTGGATTCCATTGTTCCGATCTCTGAGGGAGGCTCTCCATCCACTATGCCAGGGTGTCTCTTTGGATAGAGTAGGTGTTTCATAAATGTCTCTCTCTTGAATGAATGATGCTTTAGGGTAGAAGTCTTAGTATTTTTTGACCTGCACATTCAGGCTGAGGATGACACTTGCTTGGCTTTTCCATTAGCTCTTTACATTTCCCACAGATATACCTCAAGGAGTTTAGAGTTAGAACATTCAAAACCCTTTGTCTGATTTGCTCATAAATTGGCTTTTCACTACATTGTACCTGCCACTTCACCCATATTGTGCAAGAGAAAACTCTAAGGTAAGTGAAATCATTAGCTGAAGACAGACTTCTCCTTTTTGAGGGGTAACTCATATTTAGAAGTTGGCGTGGGCTATTCAAGTACACAAGGAAATGGGAAGAAGAATAGGAGGTGGAGAGGTTGGTCACAGAGTGGCACTCTACTCCTTATATGTTCCATGGCTGAATTACTGAAATCATAAGAATTAGAGAGAGAAGGAACCTTCAAGATCTCCTACTTCAGTTTCCTGATTTTACAGATCAGGAACCATGACCCAGAAGACTGAAATGATTTGTTCAAGGTCACACTGGCAAAAAAGTGCAGGGCCAGGATTCAAACTCAAATTCTCTGTCTCCAAATCTAGGGCTCCAGCCAATATACTTCATTGCATCTCATCTGCTAGAAGTTAGAAGGCATTTTGTTGTGTCTGGAAAGACTGAAAGAAAAAACATGCTGTGTATTTACAGTGAACCTTAGTGGAGCTATCAACTTAAAAAGAATCTTTGGGATTGTTAGTATTTCTGAAAAAAATAAAAAAATACAGTCATGGATTCAATTGTTTGATCAAAATTCTTCTTGGATCAAAATTGCAATATTGTTAGGAAGAAATTTTAAAAGAGTTAAGGAAGAGTTTTAAAAAGGAAGAGTTTTAAAAATACTCCTTCATTCTTAATTCAGTTCAACTTAATTGAATTCAGTTCATTTCAACAAACATTTATCGAGCTTATGCTCTGTGCAAAGTACTGGGATGCCTGATGACATTAAACAAAGGCCTTCCAAAGCTCCTTAAACCCTCCTGTGTGCTCTGGGGCCATTTGATACTAGAAAAGAAGAGGACTAGGCAGTCTGGGTTGAAAAAAAAGATACAGGAACAGGTTTAAACTTACAAAATGGTTCATTGTGAATTCAACTTGAACTTTATCCAGGGGTTAGGGTAAAAAGTTTCAATCTTTCTCTAAGTTAGACATTAGAAAGCTGAAAGTTGCTGTATGAATTTAAGGGATTATTTGCCCTAATTTTTCCTTCTAACTTAGGAGGCCATAGCAATTAATGAATGAAGAAAAGTAAAAGTAATCTTTTTGCATGTTAAAAGATTAGGAAATTCCATGCTAGATTTGAACTGGGGTCCATTCAGTCTAATATTTCATCTCTGATGATGACTCCAAGGTATTATGGCAAATCATGGTGATTGAATGAGATCATGTATGGAAGGCACTTGGTAAAGTATAAAAATGCTCTTTCTCTCTCTCTCTCCCTGTCTCTCCCTGTCTCTCTCTGTCTCTCTGTCTCTGTCTCTGTCTCTCTGTCTCTGTCTCTGTCTCTG
>NW_027186296.1:102163002-102173242 GCF_028583685.1 Petaurus breviceps papuanus
TCTCTCTCTCTCTCTGTCTCTGTCTCTCTCCCTCTTACTAGTATTATTGATTATTGAGAGGTGGCATGTCAGAGTGAAGTGGAAGCTGGCCTTGAAGTTAGGAAGATCTGGATTCAAGTCATATTTGTGACACATATTGGCTGTGTGACCCTAGGAAAGTTACTTAACCTCTTAGTGTTCTAGGCAACTGGCTATGGACCTAAGTTGCAGAGAAGGTGCTTACTTGCACTGGTGGAGGTAGTTTCCTCACTCTGGAGCTCCCTATACCAATAAAATCACAGATCTACTCTCTATTCTATTATTACTTATTTGAATTGTTAATACTAATATTTCTCCTCAATACTAACCTCTCAAAAGCTAAAAGTGCCTCTCCCTAAATCTCTAGCTTTCTAATCTGTTATGATAAGATCCCCAAGCTGAAACAAGTACAGTACAAACTAGACTTTATTTCTGGATGCCACTATATAGAAGGGGCATGCTCCTTTTGGGAAGAGCACTTCCTTCTGCTGTCAGCTGCCAATTTTTGCATCTTGCCTCTTGGTTCTGTGCAAGCCTGCGTTGCCATATTGTATGATCATACCCATCCATGCCTTCAACCCCAGATTCCAATTCTTCGGTGGTTTTCTCTTCAGGCCTTCCTTCTTTGCTAACTCTTATGTGTAAGAAGGGTGTTCTAGGTTCTCTGGGGGACAGGTTACTCCCTCCCTTGGAGCAGCTGCACAGATGGACTGTCCTCTGTACCACCAACCTTGCCCTCCTGCTCACCCTAACTGAATTTAACCCAGTCACAAGAATGTACGTTAATAGCTCTTCTGGATACATACATTTAGCTAAATTCATCTTGAACCTATCTACCTTTTCCAGCCTGAATTACTTCTTTGGATTACCAGCTTTATAAGTTTATTACCTTAATGAAATAGTACCTACTTTTATATGTTATAAAACTAGCTTTTTCAAACTTCAAGGAGTTTTTTTCTAGTCCTAGGGTTCAGGATTCTAATCTATGATTTTGATCAGCTTTGATCACATCCTTCATGTGTCTATAATTAAATCTTCATTTAAAAAAATTGAAACATTATGACTTTTTAATTTCACAGGAGTGGACAGGAGTGGACAGAGGAGTGGACAGTTTCTCATGTGGTTGCTTATGTTTCTGAGCTGGTTAAGTTAGCTGTCATAACTGACAGGCAAGAGCTACGTGAATGACCCCTCTCCAGCCAAATGAGGTTCTGTGATCACATCTTTACCAATTTGTAATGTTCCATGACCATACAAACCGATGGAGAGCCCCCCTTCACAGTTTTGCCTGACCCTGTTCTCAGCCTCAGTGGTTTGTCTGCTAATCAGAATTATGTGATCATCAAGCTTCATCCTACCTGACTGAGGCTCTTCTTTATTTCTTTTAATTCAAGTATTGGCAAAGATAGAGAAACACAAATCCTTGATGGCACCTGGTCCCATCCAGTCACTGACAAGGGAGACATGAGGGGAAATTGTTCTCAGAAATGGAACTAAATTGTCCATGCATCTGTCACCATCTGGAGAAGAGAGAAAAATTTGGGATATGAACAATGGTGCTTTTGAATTCTGCTAATTAACTACTTTGGGCTACGCAGATCTTGAGTGTTATATGGTTGATGTACAAAGGAGCTGGGCCAAGGATGATACAAAAACACAGGGTGCCCACACTGAAAGAAGCATTTACCTGTAGGCCAATTCAATTAAAACCATACAATTGAACAAAAATACGTGGTTGGTTTTGTTGATAATACTAACATTTGTTTCTGGGTCTGCACAACCCTGTCCAAAGTAGATATGGTAAGTGTTTTGACAACTGCGGTTAGCCTCAGAGCAAATCTAAAATTTTCTATAGGATTAGAAATATCATAGTTTCCTATTGCAGGGATATTTTTCATAGCCACAGACATGATAGCTATCACATTTTAAATGCTTATCTTATATTTTTAGAGGGATTTACATTCAGATGGGGATAATCCTACTAAAACCAATGGAAAAATAGCAAAATGGTTTTGAGGCAAGGAGTGGCAGATTTGGGGTTTTGGGACTCCCTGTGGGATCTTACAAAAGTCACATCATATTTCTAGGCCCCAGTTTCTTCATTTTGAAAATCAAAAGGGTTGGACTATGTGAATGAAGGAAATGTGGTACAATGAAGGAAAACTGGGTTTGAAATCAGAGACCTTCCACCAAGAACCCTGCAAGGTGGTACTGCAGAGCTTAATTCACTTTTTGGGGCCTCTGGTTCCTGATCTTTGCAAATGGGGGGGGGCTAGATTAGATCAGAGGTTCTTAACCTTTTTATAAATCCCTTAACAGTCTGGTAAAATCTATGAACCCCATCTCAGACTAATGTTTTGTTCAAAATAAAATGTTTAGCATTACTCAGGAAATCAAATATATTGAATTATAGTTTACAAAACATTAAAAAAAAGTTCAATAACTCCAGGTTGAGAACTCCTACCTAGACTAAGGTCCCTTCCAGATCTTGATCTGTGGTCCTCTAGGCATTATGTATTTATAGGTGGGAGTTAGCCAGCATTGTGATCAAGTGCTGAACCTGAAGTCAGAAAGACAGAGTTTGTGTCTATCACTTACTGTTGCGTGATCATGGGCAGAATTACAACCTCTCTGAGTCTCCCAGTCCTCTTATGTGAAACATGGACAACAGTCACTTTCATATCTAAACTTCAGAGAGTTGTCGTGAGAATTACATAAAAGATGTAAGTGTTTGGCATCCTGTGACACTTCAACTTAATATAAATGAGGATTAGTATAAAAATTCCCTCCAGAAGAACTGAAAGCTAAAGCAGATCACCATCACTTGCTATTTTTGCATTTTCACACTTGTCATTGGTTGCTTCCATAGAGAAGCCAGTTGGAATTCAGTAAAGTAATGAGTTAGGTTTAGTCAAATAATTAAATTAGGTTTTTGTTATTTTTTTAGCATGGAGGAATCTGCAAAGGATCATAGATCATGATCTGGAAAGGAATGTTTAGGGGCTGCCTAGTCTGACCTCCTGATTTCACAGATGAGGAAAGTGACCCATAGAGTTTAAGTGACTACTCACAATCTCATAGGGAGATTTCAGCCAAGTTCCTACAACTTCCAGCTCCAAATTCATTCCACTTTCTGCTTCACCATACTGTGACACCAAGCAGTGGGTTTGATAAAACTTCCCACTTTTTAAACACACATATGTTTGTATCCCTTTTTTAGGGTTGTTTGGATTCCAAAGTTCAAATTATTTGTTCAGTTGTTCAGTCACATCTGACTATTGGTGACCCAGTTTGGGGTCTTCTTGCCAGAGATACTGGAGTGATTTGCCATTTCTTTCTTCAACTCATTTTACAGATGAGGAAACTAACACAAACAGGGGTTAAGTGACTTGTCCAGGGTCACACTAGTCTGAGGCCAGACTTGAACTCATCAAGACTAGTGTTCCTGACTCCAGGCCAGAGTTCTATCCAGATAGAACTCTGGATAGAACTCTCCACCTGTGCCACCTACCAGGCCATTCTACTCCATTCCAAAGCAGCCCAAAATATTTTTAATTATGTTTCTTATTATGCCAACTTTTTTTTAACATGGAAAGAATGAAAATATACCTTAAATGGGAGTCCACTTCCATTCTTTGGGAAAAAAACATCATTTCTATTATTACCTTGAATTATTCTATTTCATGGAAAGAGATAAGAATGATAGAGCTCTGGTATATTTGAGCTGGTTGGCACATTGAGTGATCATCTAGCTTAACGTTCCCCTTGAAGACAAATGCAGGATTCCCTCCACTATTGAAGAGAGAGAGTTGTCTAAGATGTCAAATATTTCTCAGACTAGAAAACTTTTGGTAATCCCTGCTAAGGACAGAGATATACCACACTCTTTTTTTTTATTATTTTGTTTTGTTTTTTGCTTTTTGGAGGGCATTAAGTGACTTGCCCAAGGTCACATGGCTAGTTTTTATGTTATGTGTCTGAGGCTGGATTTGAACTCAGGTCCTCTTGACTCCAGGAGCAGTGCTCTATTCACTGTGCCACCCAGCCACTCCAATATCCCATACTCTTGAAGTGATATAGTATTATTAGGATTCTATATAAGTATTAATATATATTTTCGTGTCAATCACACAATATGTGGTAGCTACCTAGTCATTATTTACCTACAATTACAGGTTGTAGCATCAGAATAATCACTACTGGGTAATTGCTTTGTAGTAGCAATATACCTATGGTTATAGCCACCGTGTAAATTATAGCTTTTTAATCTCATAATTATAGTGCAGAATGAAGGCACCAAAGAGGTGGAGATATAATTGCTAATTGCCAAACAGTGCAGTGGGACTTTATTTATTTCCTATCATGACAGTTTAACTGCAGAGTATAAAGTAAGTAGTGTAATTTGAGCATGATTTGCATATATCTAAGTCACAGACGTTTCCTGGCTTGTTTTAGTTGGTATTTCAGATAGACTGTACCTAAGTTTGTATACTTCCATGCAAATATTCACTTCCTACCTTTGGCCCCTTGTAGTGGTTCAGGTTAGAAGACAAGTTGATATGGGTATTTTTTTCTTGAATAAGGCTTGCTCTGAATGATGTCCTCAAGAAAAAAAGTAGAGGTCAAGGGTTATAGGTTTAAGAAAAAGGATATGAAAATCTGTGAAGTATTTGAATCAATGTAGGAAAATCCTAGTAGAACATTTAGTTCAACATTTATTTTGTTCAACAAATATATGCCTAGCAACTATGTTTAGGTTATTGTTGTAAGAGCTGGCATTGGATGTCTCAGCATCAACATTAAAATTAAACTTACATTTGGGAGACTGTAAGCTCCCTGAGGGCAAGGACAGCTAACATATTGTCATTTTTTTTTTGAGTGAGTAGGGAGAATGGAACTGTGATCTCTATATTGTTGGGAATTTACAGCATGGGATCCCTTTCCAGCTGGTCTGCAGTTTATAATCTTAGAGACTTGTCTGATGCCCAGAAAAAGTTAAGTGATATCCATGATCACATAGCAAATAAACATCACAGGTAAGACTTGAAATTATGTCTTCTTAAATACCCAAACCAGCCCTGTAGGTGCTTAAGAAATACTCATTAAGTTGAATTTACTTATACTTAAGAAAATTAACCAAGATGAGAGTTTTCCTTTTGAAAATGTTATCACATGTTAGCCATTCTTATTATAAAGCATAAAAGTATATGTCTACAAAATTCTCCTCCCCCCACCCCCAGGGGGATTCTTCTATCAGGCAGGGATGGAAACAATCTCAAGGGAATGCATTTTACAGGGTATGATTTTACATTTGAAAAAAATATATATTTCCCCTCCTAGATTTCAAGTCTCCAGGTTGTTGGCCTACACTACAGAAAAGGCCTTGGCTGTTAAGAATATGCAGCAAAAAGTTAACTGGATCAGATGTTTCTTTTACTGAAATATCCCATTTATTGGATCAAAAATCCAGTATCTTTCACAGGCACTAGCTAATAACCCCTGATCTTTTGTAAAATCATCGATTTCATGAAATATCCTCTGACCCATTTTCAGTGTTGCAAGTGGAAACTACTACCACGATTCTACCTTCAAAGAGGTTGAAACAAGTCAGAAACCATAAGGCATCCCATCTTTGGACAAATGAAAGAGAACATGTTTTAAAATGTTATGCTTTTTTAACATAAATACATGGAGAATAGCTTTATTATGCTCAGCTAATTTCTGAGATCAAAGCCAAGTACAAAGAGAAGATAGATCTATCAAAGCATCACAAAGCATAAAGAACTCCTGCCTACAATTTTAGTACAAAAAAAAAAAGACTTTCTATTCTTGCTCAGTCCTTAACTCTACCTCTCTAGAGTTCATGGACTACTTTATACACTGTGTTTGTGCCTAATTTACAAAACCCAGCTATCAGCTACTAGAGAGCAGCTTTGCATATGAATAGGGTTGGACTCTGAGTTAGGAAGAACCAGGTTCAAATCCCCTCCTCTGATACTTATTAGCTGTGTGACTCTATGTAAGTCATTTCAGCTCTTTGAGCATTAGGTAACTCTCCAGGATTTCTCTACTCAGTTATAGAAAGATCACAATCTCTCTTGGTGATGGGAATTTCCATATCAGGAATTTATCGACACTCAGGCTTTCATAAATTCTCAATGTTATGTACCAGATAGTAAAATATCTTCTTGTAGGCTACAAAACTTGTAATAATTATCCCCAATGGCATCCAGAAGTTGTCCTTTCGTTGTTATTGTTTTGGGAGAAAAGATAGCCCTGAGTTGGAACCATGAGAAAGAGCTGGTTAAAATAAGAAGCATAGACAGACATGCAATTTAGGCTGTGGGTAAGCAGATTTCAAAGGGTTAAGTTGAAGAGTGTGTGGGATACATTAGACTCTAATATTTTGAAATTCAAGTAACTGAAGGTGAGCTATGAGACAATGGGCAAGTAAAGTCCTATAAGAATTGTGCCGTAAGTGTTAAAATTCAGAAGAGGAGAGTTGATAAATACTAAGGACAGCCACAAGAATAAAAGGGTGTTTTTATTTTTGTTGTTTATTTTGTTGTTTTGTACGTTAAGGACAAGAGGACAATCAAAGAGGGGATAGGAGCAATAATCTGGAAGAACAATTGACATGGCATTTGAAGGTTTGCAAAGGTTAACTGTCTCCTCAGATTTGTTGCAGAGGTGTGCTGCATTTGGGTTTAGGGGGTCTCTTAGAATTCCTTCCAGCTCTCGGATTTGTTCGTTCTGTGATTGTGGGAATGTAACCATGGCCTGAATCACGGCATTGCTAATACCTAACACATTTTCAGTTAAAACATTTGGGTACATATACAGAATATCAAAGCATCTTATAACAATAATTTGTTTAGTATGGCTGCAACAGATTATACAGATTTGATTCTCCTTCTGGTAATATCCCACAATTGCTTCCTTGTCAAAATCTTATTTCCACAATGTTTATTAGCAAAGCCCCACAGCATTTGGTTGTTTCTCTTATCTGTTTGAAAGGTAACATTTTAAGATGAGATCAGAAATGGTATAGACACTATTTAAAAAAATTAATAAACTAATCAAAAATTAAAACCGACTTGTAATAAAAAAGAGATATGTCTTTAATTCAGTACTTTAGTCAGGACTTTGAATGAGAAATATGAGATTAAAAAAATTCCCAGTAGCATACTATAGGCACTATATAGTGAACTTCCTGATAATGTTATAATTAATGATGTTATAATTAATAACTAATGCTGCTTCTACTTAGGTTGAAATTCACATCCTGGTCTCAGCGGATGCATTTATTTCAATCTGACTTCAATGGCTAGAGCTGCATTTCATGATTTCTTTGATGTTAAAGAGAGACTATATCTAGAGGCATCCGGCGCCTAGAACCTTATGGAACCTAGAAACCTTGACTTGACCAGGAGGGGAGCATCCATTGGAACATATTGTCATCAATGACTTTTTTCTGCAAACTGACCTAGGAGAGGTTATACTTTCAAAAAATCTCTTTGGTAAAGGGAAATCGAGTTTTCCATGAATAGAAAGAAGAATCCCAGGGCTAGGGAATGGTTTAGCTGGGAAGAGAGCAATGGAGGAATCAATAATAATGAAAGAATGGATGATGACAGGAGAGAACCCCAGGAGGTTCCCCTAAATCTAGACAAGCATCTCAACTCTTTGTTATTAGCTGATTCAAACTGACGATCAAAACCACCAATGCTAATTAGTAAAAATCCATAGTTCTCTGTGAAAGCAATACTTAGATTTATTTTGCTTTTTCCAACCGTGGAACTCCAATACTAATTACAAGCCTCTATTTTTTCACATAAAGGCATTGTATAAAATGTCCGATGTTGCTAGGTTCAGATGAATTCTATAGTGTTTTGTTGAAGGGAAAGAAACACATCCAAATTTAACCATGGCCTGGGCTTTCTTGCTCCATCAGTCACAAAATAAATTAGATGGGTCAAACGTTGTAGATTTAATCTCACTGTGAACTGAAAACATAGTAGCTCTCCCTGCCATTGGAGTATCGTCAAGCATACGGTGACCCCCCGGTGAACTGGAGGGGAAGAGGGATCGCTAGCAGGTGCAGTCTGATAGAACTCAATGTTGCATTCAAGTTTATTCTTTGTACCATTCTGAGAACAGCAGGATTGTGTTTTGAACCAAATACCCCAGGGCTTTCCCTTGCATTCTCACAATTACCTGGGCAAGGCACAAAAAAAGAGGAGGAGGAGGGAAAGGGAGAGCAAGGGAGGCCGAGTGAAATTCTCTGATGGCACAGAAAAACCCGGTCAAGGGCAGTTCAGATGAAAAGCCAAGATTGGCACAAGTTACTGAACAGAAAAGCCAACTGAATTTTTTTAAGACAGAAAAAAGAAGAAAACATCCTGTTTAATAGAAACTAATTGCTCTCCACCTCCCAGTTGACATAGATAGCCCAAAGCCAGTACATGCTAGCTGGGCAGCTCTTTGTTGAGAACAGGGAGGGAAATGCCCTTGTCCTGAGGACGGGGCTGATTCCATTACCCTTGGCTCTCTGAGGATCCCAGAAGAAGCCCAGTGGAGGAGTGAGGCTGCCCTGTGCTGGTCAGAGAGGAGGTCTGTTAGGGACCACTCTGCGACACAGGAGCGCTCACAGGAAGGAGGGCTTGATAAAGTTACCCTGAATGGGTGTTTTCCTGGCCTGCTGGGTTTTGGATGAACCAAGTCAGAGAGCTACTCATCCTTCAGTGGCTGCACAGGAAGCCTGGCTAGTAGAGAAAGAGGCCCTTTAAACTGAGCTGAGCTATCATAGGCTGGTCCGCAAGAACACGTCTCCTTCAGACGTCCCTGAGCGCACCCATTAGGGAGGGCTGGCATTTTGAAAGGTCAGAGTGGAGTGCATTAGAACATATTTATGAACTGACCAGAGCCAGATTTTTAATTTTGATCGTAAAAGAGCAAGTAAAAAAAATGCAAAGCTCTAATTGGTTGCTGACAGATGCTAGGCATGGTCTTTTTTTCCTCCTTTTCTTTCCTTCCTTTTCTTTGTTTTTTCTTCCTTCCTTTTCTCTCTTTTGTTCTTCCTTCTTTCCTTCCTCCTCTCTTCTTTTTTCCTTTTTTTCTTTGTTTCCTTCCTTCCTTCCTTCCTTCCTTCCTTCCTTCCTTCCTTCCTTCCTTCCCTCCCTCCCTCTCTCCCTCCTTCCTTCTTTCCTTCCTTCCTTCCCTCCCTCCCTCCTTCCTTCTTTCCTTCCTTCCTTCCCTCCCTCCCTCCCTCCCTCCTTCCTTCCTTCCTTCCTTCCTTCCTTCCTTCCTTCCTTCCTTCCTTCCTTCCTTCCTTCCTTCCTTCCTTCCTTCCCTGAGTCCTGGGCTCGGGAGAATAACAGGGAAGGACTGTGACCAACCCTCAGATATATTTAGAACTTGCAAAGTTATGATAGTGGGAACAGGGATGACCTTACCTCACCTCAGTTGGCAGCATGGGAAGCTCTTTAGGCTAGCCACCCTACACACAGAGTTCAATGTTTCTTTTCATTATCAAATGATACCCGAAATGTTTTATAAGGTTTCATTCCTTTCTTCTAAAGTTTTCATCTGCTTTAAGAGGTCAAATCCCATAGTGCTTTTTTCAGTCACATTTTAGTAGAAGTGAAGGCTTTGACAACTTATTTTGATGGAAGAGTGGAGGTGATAGAGGGAAAATAGCAGTGAATTTGGGGGCAAAAGTAGGAAGACCTGAGTTCTAGTCTTCATTCTGCAATTACTAGCCTTGCAACCTGAGGTAAACTACCCCATCTCCCTAAGCCTCAAATTCCTCATTTCCAAAATGGGCATAATAAAATTGTATTGTGGTTTCTTTATATGGCTCTTTAAAGCATCAGATGATATAATGGATATAAAACTGTTTTGTGAACTGCCTAATGTGGTAGAATAAGCCCTGGGTTATCCAGAAAACTTAAGTCTCAACTTCCTCATCTCAAAATGAGGATATCATCATCATCATCATCATCATCATCATCATCATCATAGTCATGAATAGTATTACTATTATTCCCTAGAGAGTTTATTTGGAGGAATATACTTTTTAAACCTTGACATAGAAGGTAAATGTAACATAATACTAAAGACAAATATAAGGGGTTAATTATCACTGAGGGCCTATGGAAGTAGAGAAGCATCCTTAAGGGGAGAGTTATGAAGACAAGTTTTAAGGATTTAATATTTTTTT
>NW_027186296.1:102173642-102211115 GCF_028583685.1 Petaurus breviceps papuanus
CTTCCTTCCTTCCTTCCTTCCTTCCTTTCTTTCTTTCTTTCTTTCTTCTTCCTTTCTTCTTCTTCCTTCCTGTCTTTCTTTCTCTGTCTATATCTGTCTGTCTGTTCATCTTTCTATCTCTCTATATCTGTCCATCTATCTTTTTAGCTCCCTATATATGTCCATTCATTTATCTTTCCATATCTCTATATTTGTCTGTCCATTCATACATCTATCTCTTTATCTGGATAAAAATCAATAAATACACATGAATATAAATATAAACCTTTTCTGGAAGGGTTAACAAGTATCACATTTATTTCTTTTCATTAATATTAAAAAAGGAAGGCAGCTATTTAATTTCTTCTTCCTCTTCTGTGCCTACAATTGATAGCTGACATATCCATGAATCAGAAAGTATTTCTTTTTTGGCCTGTGCAGGACTTTTTTTTTTAATACATGGGCAGCTGGAATGGCCAGGATACATCAAGAGTCCTGTGAGAGGCCAGTGGTGGGGGCCAGAGGAAGAGGGTTAATGGTATATTTAGAACAGTCCAAGCACCAGCAGGGTCCCTTAGCAGGTGCTGGTGGATCCTAAATGGGCAGAGGCCCCCCATGCCCATCCCACCTCCCAGACTACGGAGACTTCTCTAATACCCTAAGGCCCAAGAGGGTGGAGGTTGGGTGGAGCTGTACCGCTTGGAGGGGTCAGCCGCTTAGACACTAGCCAGGATCTGGGGCCAGGTCCCTTGATGCTGAGGGGCCTGGGAGGAGGGTGTCCAGTCATTCAAAGCTACTGACTCAGGAGTGATCTATTCACTTATTCCTTTGGGGGTGAAACATGCCTGCCTTGGTTGGGAGACTCTGGAGGAAGCTAAGGAGCCACCTAGGAGGTCAGCACTGTCCAACTGCGAGCCAAGGCCTAGGGGACTTCCCGGGTCATATTGGCTGCTGTGTCTCAAGCTTGTCCACTCAGGTCAGTCACCAGGCTGTCCATGGAAGCCTGGTGCCTCAGGAAGATGGGGCAGATCAGGTGATGGTACAGGATCTGGGAGCCATTGCAGGCCACTGGAAGCATGCACCACAGCAAGAAGGCACACTTTCCTGCATAGGAGAAAGGGAACCAGAAAAAGGAAGATGTCAGAGAAAAACTCGGCCAGGCCAAATATGCTATATACCACCCAGTAGGTTAGACAGATGGTATCATCATCTTTGTTGGGGCTATCAATGGCCTTAATGGAGGCATATACTGGGCAGATGAATTCAATGAGATTGCAGAGCAGGGAGGCCGCATAGCCAAAGATGAGATAGAGGGCCAGGAAAGCAATAGAACCTGTAGCCAGGTAGTACTCTTTGACACTAGAGGCCTCTTCCAGCTTCCCCAGGACATCAGTGACAATATTTTTCTGCTCCAGGAACCTCTGGAAGTGCTGCCCCAAGCTACCCATGGCTCCCAGGACCAAGCAGGGAGGAGAGGGGATGGAGGATGACTGGACCTGGGTCTGAGGGTCGACTTCCAGGGCTCCCCTGATGCTCTCCAGGGGTGTTAGTGGCGTCCCAGAAAGTATTTTTAAAGCACTTACTATGTAAATTCCAGGTGCTGCATTAAATGCTGAGCATGCAAAGAAAGGCAAAACAGTCTTTGCCCCTAAGGACTTTACATACTAATGGGGGAAAACCACATGAATAATTATATATATATATATGCATATATTTAATATTAATAAACAAACAAAAGTACACATGGTATAAAAGAGCCAACCCCAGAAGGGTAAACTCAAATGACTGGGGCCTTTCTGCAGAAAGAGCTGAGACTCAAAAGAAGCCAGGGGTGTCAAGATCCAGAGGTGAGGAGGAAGAGCATTCCAGACATGAGGAAAAGCAGAAAGGAGCTGAGAAGGGAGTAGGAGCGATGTGTGCAAGGAACGACAAGAGGGATGGTATTATTGGACCCTAGAGTGCATGGCGGGAAATAGCAGTGCAAGGGTAGGAAAGGGGTAGGTTGTGAAGAGCCTTAAATGCCACATAGACAACTTTGCAGTTGATCCTGCAGATCACAGGAGACCATTGGAGTTTATTAATTAATAATTAATTAAACTAATTAATAAATTAGACCTATATATTAGAAAAGTCACTTTGGAGCTGAATGGAGGAAGGATTATGATGGAGAGAAGCCTGAGGGCGAGAAATCCAGGAGGAGGCTATTTCAATAGTCCTGATGAGGGTACTTGCTGGATGGGGCATACATGAGAAGTGTTGTGAAGGTAGCAATGACAAGAAATAGCAAGGGATGAGGGAAAGAGTTTAAGAGAACACTGAGGTTGTGGCATGTGTTGCTTTGAAGTTTATGAAGCACTTTTCCTATGATACTGCTTTGTGACTTTGGGCAAAGCCATTTAATTTCTTGGGCATCTAGGTGGTGTGCTAGGTAGCATACAAGGCCTGGAACCAGGAAGACCTGAGTTCAAATCCAGCCCCAGACACTTAGAGCTGTGTGACTCTGCACAAGTCATTCAACCCTGTTTGCCTCAGTTTCCTCTTCTATAAAGGGAACCGGAGAAGGAAATGGCAAAACACTCCAATATCTTTGCCAAGAAAACCTCAAATGGCGTCACAGACACAACTGAACAGCCACAACAATTTAATTTCTATGCCCCCCAGGGTTGGCAAACCACATACAGCCAACCTCTGAACTGGATGATCGTTAGTTAAAGGTCCCTTAGAGCTCTAAGAATCTGTGATTTTCATCAATGGGCAACTCTTTGAGGTCTTGCATACCCATGTTCCAAATGAGGAAAGTGCAAACATGAGGTCTTTGTTGAAGCCTGTACATTTGGTAAATGGCAGAGCCTGGCTTCAGATCCTAATCTTTTTTAAAAATTTTTCAAATGTTTTATTAATTTCTGATTTACATCATCAATTTCCGCCAGATTTTGAGTTACAAATTTTCTGCCTGTTTTTCCCCTACCACTGCCCCAAAAGAGCAATCCCACAGGATATCCCCTCCTCCAATCTGCTCTCTCCCATATTTTCTCCCACGACCCTTTTGACTTTTCCAGTGGATGTCTTTGCCCCAGTGCCTGCATATCTTATTTCCCAATTACATGTAAAATAGTATTAATAAGAGTGTATATATTTGAATATTTGATTTAAAAACTTTGAATTTCAGATTGATTCCCTTCCTCCCTTGTCACCCACCCTTACTGGGAAGATAAGCAGTTCAATATAGGTTGTACGTGTGTGGCTAATGCAAAAGAATAACATAGTAGATATATTGTAAAAGACTGACTATATTTCCCTCCCTCCTATCCCACCTCCCACTTGTTCTATTCTCTACTTTGATCCCATCCCTTTTCAAAAGTGGGTGCTTCCAACTTCCCTCCCCCCCCAGCCTGCCGTCCCTTTCATCATCCCCCCTGTCATCCCCTTCGCCCCTATTCTCCTGGAGGGTGAGATGCCCTATTTACTGTGTATTTCATTCCCTCCTCAAGACAAATTCAATGGGAATAAGGTTGACCCATTCCCTTTTGCCTTCCTATTCTTCCCCTCCATTGTAACCATTTTCCCTTGCCTCTTCTTTATGAGATAGTTTACCCCATTCTGTCTCTCTCCATCTCCTCTCATTATATTCCTCTCACCTCTTAATTTCAGCTTTTAAGATACACCCATATGTATATATATATATATATATATATATATATATATATATATATATATATATCTTTTCCCTTCAACTGCTGAGAAAAGTTTCATCGGTTACAATTATTGTTTTTTCATGTAGAAATGTTAATAGTTCAACTTTGATAAGTTCCTTGTGATTTCTTTTCCCTGTTTATCTTCTCATGCTTCTCTTGCTTCTTGTATCTGAATGTCAAATTTTCTATTCAACTCTGGTTTTTTCAGCAAGAATGCTTGAAAGTCCTCTATTCCACTGAATGACCATATTTTCCCCTGAAACATGATACTCAGTTTTGCTGGGTAGGTGATTCTTGGTTTTAATCCCAGCTCCTTTGACCTCCGGAATATCATATTTCAAGCCCTTTGATCCCTCAGTGTAGAAGCTGCCAGATCCTGGGTTATCCTGATTGTGTTTCCACAATATTCAAATTGTTTCTTCCTGGCTGCTTGTAATATTCTCTCCTTAATCTGGGAATTCTGGAACCTGGCTATAATATTCCTAGGAGTTTTCTTTTGGGGATATTTTTTAAGAGGTGATCAGTGGATTCTTTCAACCTCTATTTTGCCCTCTAAAACATCAGGGCAGTTTTCTTTGATAACTTCCTGGAGGATGATTTCTAAATTCTTACTTTGATCATGGCTTTCAGGTAGTCCAATAATTTTTAAATTATCTCTCCTGGATCTATTTTCTAGCTCAATGGTTTTTCCCATGAGATATTTCACATTGCCTTCTATTTTTTCATTTGTTTGGATCTGTTTAACAGCATCTTGATTTCTCATAAAGTCATTAGCTTCCATTTGCTCCAATCTAATTCTGAAGCAATGATTCTCCTCATTGAGTTTTTGTGATTCTTTTTCCATCTGGCAAATTTGGCTTTTTAAGGCATTCTTCTCTTCATTGCCTTTTTGAGCCTCTTTTGCCATTTGAGTTAGTCTACTTTTTAAGGTATGATTTTCCTCAGTCAGGCTGTTGACTCTCATTTCGTAATGATGCATCATTCTCATTTCTCTTCCCAATTTTTCCTCCACTTCTCTTATCTGCTTCTTAAGGTCCTCTGTGCCTGTAACCAGGTGGTATTTTCCTTTGAAGCTTTTGGTGTAGGAGTTCTGACTTCACTGTCTTCCTCCTGTTCCATGCTTTGCTCCTTTTTGTCCCCAAAATAGGAGTCTAATATTGGAATCTTCTGTCTGCTTTGTTTCTTTTGCCTGGTCATGTTGCCCCTCAGTCACTTGACCCTTGGGCTTTTTGCCACAGTAGGACTCTGCCACCAGACAGGGGAGCTTTTGTCCCAAATGCTGGGGTTTTCTCAGCTGCCAGAGGTATTAGATGGTTGCCCTCTCTGAGGTCTCCACATGCTCTGGCAAGCTGGACTCACACCCCAGGACCTCCACCCTAGACTGCAATCCAGATCCAAGAAGGTTAAAGCAACAGCGATTACCCCTCAGACTGGTGCTTGGTCCCCCTACACTCTGCAGGCCAGCAGCTGAAGCTGCCATGGGGTGCTGACTGGCTGTGCGGCTTCTCAGCCCAGGGGCAAATCCAAAGAACTCCCACTTACTGGGTCCCAAAGACCAGACTGCACTGACCTCTCACTTTGTCCTTCGCATCTATGTCTTGATAAATCTGGAAATGGCCACAGCTGCTGCTGATCTGGAGTCCCTCTGGCTGGCAGCTGGTCAGACCCACCCTGGGGCTAAAGCTTCACCGTGGGGCTGGGCTTGGCCCACGTTGGCCGCTTGCTGCTGGCCTGCCAGGCTGTCCTCAGTGAGAGGTTAGCTTCTCTGTGTCATTTTGTGGATTCTTCAGCTCCAAAGTTTGTTCAGAGTCCCCTTTTTACATGGATTGGGGAAGGTGGAAGCCGGAACAGTGGGAAGGTCATGCTTCTACTCCGCCATCTTGACTCTACCCCCGATCCTAATCTTCTTACTCCAGATCCCAAATTCTGGACTCTGTCTCTCAGTGGGGGAGGTTTCACCAGTCTACTTCTGATGTTGAAGAGAGCAGTATTCATCTAAGTCAAATACTGGGTTTATATATTCTCTCTCTCTCTCTCTCTCTCTCTCTCTCTCTCTCTCTCTCTCTCTCTCTCTCTCTCTCTCTTTTTGCTTTTTTGGAGGGCAATTGGGGTTAAGTGACTTGCCCAAAGTCACATGGCTAGTGTGTCAAGTGTCTGAGGCCGGACTTCAACTCAGGTCCTCCTGACTCCAGGGCCGGTGCTCTATTCCCTGCACCACCTTGCTGCCCCTGGGTTTATATTCTTTTAGAATTAACTACAACTAGATGAAGAAACAGAAAACTTCTATTTCTATGATATCATTTATTCCCTGTTTCCACAAAGAGATTTTCACTCTCTCCTTTCCCCACCTGTGAAAATCTTCAGTCTCAGTCTGACTTCCTTCTCCTACTAAATTGTATCTCTTAGCCCCCTCCCTTCATCAGTACTGACATACTTTGTGAATAAAAACTAATTTCATTAGTGAGCATACCATAAAGGAAATCAAATCTGCTGTGCTCACCTCTAAAAGAAAAATGAATAAAAAAATCAAGTATTAATGTTTTTTGGATTATATATTCCTTAGAGGGAAAGAAAGAAATAAGTGCTTGGCTCTATACTAAGAGCTTTACAAACATCTCATTTTATCCTCACAACAGCCCTGGGATGTAAATGCTATTATGATCCTCATTTTATAATTGAGGAAATGGAGGCAGGAGTTAAGTGGCTTGCTCAGGGTTACATCAAATTACACAACTAGTAAGTGTCTGGGACTTGATTTGAACTCAGGTATTCCTGACTTCAGGCCCAGTGCCTTATCCACTTTACCATCTACTGTCCTTGAGATAATCTGGACCAGGATTCCCCTCAATTAACATAAATAATTGAGAAGCAATCATATTTGACCCATTATTAGTAACAAGAGGAACCCCTTTATGAACCTGGTCATCCAAGGCTGATCCATATCCAAGGCTTTGATATTTTAAAAGATCCCTGATTTCATCTATGTGGGTACTTCCTTCACTAGGAAGAATGAAACTTCACTATGCCTTATTAGATGGTTTCTTGAATTTCTGCAGCCATAATGTTTATCACCAGGCAGCCAACTCTCCAATGACGGGCATCCTCCAACTTTACTTGACCAATGACAGTTCCTCCCTGGGGAGGCAATACTTAAAACTGTTCTAGCTTAGAAAAACTGTCAGCTCAGAGGACCTCAAAGTCACCCCTGGACTATGATGAGGTATCAGAGTATTACTTTGAGGCTAATGCTTTTCCATGATCATGTCCTAATCTGTGCAATCATAAACCATGGTTTGCATTTTAAAACACTGTCTACATTTCTTAAGGCAATTCAAGAAGCTTCATTATAGAATAATATATTCAAAGAGATATTCTTTTCTTAGATTTTAAACAAAAGGCCTGTGAACTATATCCTTAGGTATGCATAGAGCAATATTCACTGTTGTTAATGTAAAGAGAAGCCTGACACAGTCTGACAAAGATTCAAAAAACCATTCCAGAAGCCTGGTCTTGCAGTAAGTTTGGAAGAAGAAATCAGTTAATATTAAGCCATTGCCATGACCAGATTTTGACTATGGCACACAAGACTGATTGAGTCTATTATATTTGGTCATGCTGGTTAGATGATAATTGATAAACATTAAATGCCTACTATGTGATAGGCACTGTGCTTAGCACTGAGAATAAAATTAAGAACCCTCTATGCCTCTATTCCCTCTCTTTTTGCTCTTTTCTAGACCCTCTGATTTCTAGCTTCTGACCAGATTATTCAGCTGAAGCTGTTCTCTCCAAAATTCCCAGTGATATCTTAGTTACCAAATCTAATGGTCTTTTTTCAGTCCTCATCTTTCCTGACTTCCTGCAGCACTGTTGGCCACCTTCTATCTCTTTTCTGGGTTCTTGTGTCCCTAATCTTTCCCCATCTTACCTGTCTGATCACTCTTCATCATCCTCTGCTAGACCATTGTCCATGTTGTACCCACTGTGTATGTATTCTAAAACTCTGTCCTGGATCCTCTTCAGTTTTCTTTCTACATACTCTCACTTGGTGACCTCACAAGCTCATATGGGTTTAACAATAATCTCTGTGCAGATGACTCCAAGATCTATATATTCAACCTTTTTCTCTCTTTTAAGCTCTACTCTTGCATTAACAACCAAGTGGGAACCCCATAGGCATCTCAAATGCACCATGTCCAAAATAGAACTCATTATCCTTACCTTAAACCTTTCCTTCTTTCTAACTTTCAATATTATTTTCAAAGGCGCCAATGTCCTTCCAGCCATCCAGGTTGACAATCCTAGTTTCATCTTCCACTTCTTACTCTCACTCACTCTACATATCTAATTATTTCCATCTTCTCAATGTTTCTTAAAAAATATCTCCTCTCTACTCATATTGCCACTCTATACCACCCCCTTTTCAGGCTCTCATCAGCTCTCATTTGGAATATTGTAAGCACCATCTCTTTAGTGTCCCTGATTTGTTTCTCTCCATTTGGATCCATCCTCTGAAGAGCCACCAAAATGATTTTCCTAACGCACAGGTCTGACCAAGTCACACATACCCTCCACCCCTCTCTACTGATGGCTCCATATTCCCTCTAGGTTCAACTATAAACCATTTTATACTATTTTTTTTACAATGTGGCCCCAACCTACCTTTTTACTTTTCTTTCATATTATTCCTTCAGGAACTTTGTGATCCAGGCATACTGGGCCACTCACTGTTCAGAACACATGATGGGAAGGATCTTTGTGATATCAGGCAAATCACTTTCTGTCCCTGGGCTTCAGTTTCCTCATCTTCAAATAAGGACTAGATGGCCTCTGAAGTCCCTCCCAGCTCTAGGGCTAAATGACTATAAAGAAATATTTCAGGGCTTCAGTTATTTTGGGATTAAAAAATATTCCACAAATTGTAGAGAAATTTGGGCCTCAGGGCAATGGTCCCCTGAGAAAATGTAACCCAATTGTCAGAGACAGGCAGCCCTGGCACCTTCTAGCTTATGAAGCGATCAGGTGAGGTGATTTCTAAGATCCCTTCCAGTCCCAACACCATATGATGCCCATGAGCCAACTGTCTATCAAAACTTCCCAAAGTGACTCCCATTTCCTCTTCAAGTCCTGGATCTTTGACCCAGGTAATGGAATTTGTCCTATAATCCTCCTTTGATGTTGACTTCCTGAGCTCTCATGCCAGCTCATCTACCTTGAAATTGGGCCAATTACCTACCATGGGATTACTTCATTTTTATTCATTGAAATTATTGATGCATCAGTTTCTCTTTGGGGAAGTATTTTCTCCCCACCCCAAATGTGCTAGGAGAGAGGGAAGCCGTGTTGAAGCATATTTTAATCCATCTATACATGACCTTAGTTAAATCAGGTTTCACATGGTTAGGACAAGCAGAGCATGACTTTAAAAATGAAAAGAAAGAACATAGTTTCTGACTCACATGATTAAAAACTGTCCTCCTAAAGTGAAGATATCTGGTCATTCAAGGGAAGTACATTGTTGAGATGCAGTATGGGACCCTGGGTGGAGTGTGGGAACAGGAGGCAATAAGCCCAGTATCAGTTATTAAGCAGTTAATTTATGCCAGGCACTGTGTTAAGTGCTAGGAACACAAGAAAGGCAAAATCAATTCCTGCCCTCATGGAGCTTACAGAAACTGGAGATAGCAAGTGTTATGTGCAAGAAACATCTAGCAGACCAGTGAAACTGGATTGTAGGGTGTGTGAAAGAACTCAAGTGTAAAAAGATGAATGACAAGATAGCAGGGGAGTCGGACAGGTTATGAAGAACTTTAAATGTCAAACAGAGGCATGTAAGCCTGGGTTTGTAGCCTTCCTCCAACACTTACTGGGTGTGGACTTTCACTTGTTTGAGCCCATTTGTAAAATGAGGATAAGAATATTTGTAGTAGATGATTGTAGTGGGGTTCAAATGAAGAAGTGTATCAAAGTACCATATACATTTGCTAGCCTGGTTTCATTCCTCTGAGCCTGTTTCCTCATCTGAAATATGGAGCTGATCATTTGTGTGCTACCTGTCTCACAGGATTGTTGTGAGGCGTGCGTTCTATTAACCATAATAGTGGAATAAAAATAAATAAATTAGAAAATAAAATATAAAGGTGGAATAAAATAAAAAATAAATAAATAATAAATTAAAATATAAAGGTGGAATCTTAAATGTCTTCTTAGCCAGATCTCTGGATTGGTGGAATTGGAATGAATAAATACTGTTGGATTCATCAGTCAGAGGACCCACATTCATCTTTATTGAGCAGTGGATCTTAGAGTAACCAAAAATTATTGGAACATAATTATTGTTTTAATATTTTCTCTCTTATTTGTATGTTGGGAAGGGGAGTTACACTAAATTTCAAATCATTAAGTAATAGATTCTTAAGAAATAACCTTCCAGGAGCCAAATAAACAGGAATTATAAATGGAGTCATCTCTGCAGATGATTCTGTTCTTTGAAAGTCAACTTGACTAGAAGAAACAGAAAACTCATGTAAGTCCAAACAGTTGGTAAGAATCTCTGTCATGTTTCCCAAAAGTTCTGTAAAGAATTCTCCCACCATTGATTCCAGAAGTATGGAACTGTCAGATATAGTATTACTTTAAAATATTACCATGTATTTCCCTTTGGACTTATGAGTTATCCAGAAATCCTTGACTGGAAACATATCATCATGTCAGCAGGCTTAGGCAAGAACATAAATGATGTGTTTTGGAACTTCATCCTGATTACTAATTACTCCAAGATCTATTGGACAGTAAAAATTGTGTTTTTTTTCCTTGGACTGTTGTATTCACGAGTCTTTATTCAATTCCACCAATCCTGGTATCTGGATAAGTGTAGCAGCAAGCACCCTAGCATACCCAGGGTGGCTACCAATACAGGTTCTTAGATCTGCTTTTTTACAGGAAAGCAACTCAAAATGGGTTAACAATCTTCCTTTAATCAAACATATGTCATTTACCTAGTTCAGGGGGAAAAGGTTAGTACCATGAACTTCAGAGAATACAAACAAGTTACAAGCAAAGAAACAGATCGGCAGACAGGCTTCCAACTGTCTGACCTTACATCCATGCCTAGTCAGTTACCAGAGAGGGAAGGACCAACATCTGGGTTTTCAAAGCCGGGGTGCTCAATGGCTGCCCAGAGTCTTGTCTGGTCAAATCATACAACTCTTCTCAAAATGAGCCCCCAAACAAAACCTTACATCAGGGTATATAGCCTTCTCTTGGATCAGAGAATGTCATAGCCCTCTTAACCCACTGCCCAATCACAAAGTAACAAGGTGTGGGCATTCCTGAAAAACAAGCCTCCCACCACAGGCTCCATGTGACCACATTCAGCCTATTAGGGGGCAGAGTATATTTTCAAATCAGGGAAGGGTTTCAGAGTCACTTAAGCCTATCAAAGGGCCTAGGGGCAGGGAAGATCTTAAATTCCCATTCCCATAAAAATAAGAAGCAATTCATAGCTTATTTTTATATATTATTTTATGGTTTATAAAGCACTTGAAGCTTCCCAACAGCCCTGTGAGGTAGGTAGTACATTTTACAGATGACAAAACAGAGGCTCAAAGAGATTAAAGTGATTTGCTCAATAGGCTTCCTCTTCCCACCTGCCCCCAGTTTATAAGTCAAAGATCTGGGATCCAAACATAGATATTTTGACCCCAAAGCTGCTGCTCTTTCCACTCCTGTTGCAGCCCCTCATTTACGACCAAAGAAGTATCTTAGATCCCAGCTGTATTCACTCATGCAGAACCACTCAGTCCACTTGGTAAAGGAAACATATTTACTAATCACTTGCTATATAGATGAAACATAACCTATTCTCTCTTTGGCTCTTAGAAGTAACATCTATTGCATAGATCCAAAGAACAGACTTCTCTTGCTGTTGGCTATGACCCACATCATTATGCCAGCATTAAAGATTGGACCATATGGGTCTCCACTCATTGGACATTTAAGGCATCAAACACAAGCCCCGTAAGTGGTAGAGCTGTTGGGTTTAAAAGGTGCAGACCTTTCTAAATGGACCACAGGGCTTCCATCCGTATGCACTGGCACATCACTGATATAATTTCTTGTCATTTTCACAATGGGTTACCTGTCAGGAAATCCTCCAGTAGCTACTGTTGACATATCTGTCATTCAGTACTGGTGTTTCTCGGTCTTCATTATGATAGACTGTTTAAAACATGCTTAAAGATCCATCCTTTTAAATCATCCTTTTAAGAAAAGCCTAGTGGTACCAGATTAAACAGGGTTTACAGCTGAAACCATTCTTTTCTTTATGACACATAGTAAGTGGTAGGTAATCCTCATGTTAATCTTCTGACTGCTCAGCTTGGCTTATAGTAACTGATACTCCTGTGACTGTTACAAATGCTTATTATATGACCTTTAGAACTGAACTCTTCTTCCTGTTTCTTTCCTAATGGAATGTCACATAAAGGCACCTTGAAGTTGACCATAGTCTCTTGAGAGGTGGTACTGAAGAGAAAATTTGATTTCCCTTAAGCTTAAAGGATATTCTTTTTTTTTAATTTTCCCCTGAGCATTATGCCAGGCACCTCCACTTTGACTAGTGCACACCTGTGTACAATTACTATTTCAGGGGGAAAAGAATAGTGGTAACTCAAGTGCCTGTTATTGTTGATGCTGGCGGAGCAGAGGAGTCCAGGCTGAAACATTTGCCTCTGGTGGAATTTTATCCTCAAAATTCATACTGATTTTCTCTGAAAGGGTTAAGGTCAGCATTATAGACGTTATTGCTTATTACAAATGTAGGGTTAATGTGTCAGGGATGATGAAAAGGAAACAAAATCATTCTAGCTTATTTTATCTATAATGTCTTTTTGACAGAGGAGACTAGGTTGAATCATTCAAAAGTAGACTTTTGTTGGCCTACTACCTTATCTTTATTTTGCATCTGGGAATAGGGATGGTTCAAGTCAAAAATGAGCAGACTGAGAGTAAGAGAACCAGAATTCTAGCCCTGGATCTTTGTATGACCTTGGAGAAATTGATTCATCTCACTGGGTTTTCCTTTGCATATACATATGCATATATACACACATATACATGCATCTTATACATATACATACATCAATACTTATCCATTAGGCTGTGAACTCCTTGAAGGCAGGGACTGTCTTTACCTTTCTTTGTAATCCCAGAATTTAGTATAATGGCTGGCACATACACATAGTAGGTTCCTAAAAATGACTTTAAAAAAATATTTATTTACTTTTAGTTTGCCACATTCAGTTCCATGATCCTTTGAGTTTCAAATTTCTTTAAAAAAATGTTTTTGGTTGACTTTCTGGTGTGCAAAATGATAGGGTAAGGTAAGACTAGATAATCTCCAAAACCGCTTTTGGCTCCTACTTTATATCATCACACAAATTAGGAGTACTCTGTTTCAGTCTTGCTGGACAACAACTTTAGGTGGATATATAGATGGTAAGGAGGTTATAATAAGCACAATTGTTGTCCAGATATTAGTAGGGCAGTCAGGCAGAAAAGGAATTCTAATAATTCTGTATATTTCTAGAGAATAGAACTAGGAACCATGGGTAGAAATTATCTGGAAATAGGTTTTTGGTGCAATATGAAGACTTGTTTTCCAGTTATATCTTTCCATCAGAATTTGTTCTGTAATGAAGTCTATAATGGGTACCTTAATCACGTGAGGGGAATAAAAAGAAATATGAGTTTTGATGGTAAATGGAATGTGAGACTTGTGGAGTAGGAAGACCCTAGTCAGTTCAAGTATTCAGGATGACCACCCCCAAGACTGTTATAGAAGTTATTTCTGCTTTGGATGGGAGGTTTAGTTAAAGGACCTCTAACATCTCCCTGAACTCAAATATTCTTTGATTCTAAAGGGAAGTTATAAAAAAGATGAGGTAACTCTGGAAAATTGTTCTCTTTCTGATACTGGATTCCTTACCATTCCTGCCTCAAAATATAAAGTTCTGTATTATTCTAAAGGAACACTCTTAAGTAGAAAAACGAAATTTGGTATTCAGAGTTGTACCTCTCAGGGGAACCTCTAATTTTCTCAACTCAATATTGTTTATTAATGTCTTGGAAATGAGCGTTCAGTTGTATTGCTGTCAAATAACTAAATCTTTTTCTGATGTTTTTTTGTGGTATAGAGGTTACCCTTGATTCTTGAAGATTAAGCCAGTGAAGACTTTGAAAGTACTGTCTTATTCTGCTAAGTGTGAAAGGCTTTGAGTATAGGCCTACCAAGAGACACTCTGTCTGTTATTCAAGGCCTGGCCAAACCAAGTCTGAGAGACTCATCACTAGGTTGGCCACAGTATAGTAACTTTGGGTAACCCATGAAGATCATTCCATGAGCCATAAAGGGGTGATGATTTATACTGGAGGAAGGATCATTCACACTGGCAAAATCTGTGTGCTTCAAGTAAACTATACAGCATGGAATTTCTACCCAACATGAGGACAAAGTAAAATGGGTATTTGGTAAAAGATTTAATACCATACAGGTTAAGATTTTAAAATCACCAGTTTGGTTTATATAGCCTTCCTGGAGACTGGCTTGTAGATTGATTTTGGTTAAAAATTGATTTAGGGGCTTTAAGTGGATTGACAACAGTGCCTTTAAAAAATGACACTTTTTTAGTCAATCAACATTCAGTTCTTAAGATCTTACTATATGCTAGGCACCATACTAGGCACTGGGTATAAAAAGACAAAATTGAAATTGTCTCTGCCCTCAAGGATCTTATATTCTATTAGGGAACAACAGGCACATTTGTAAATATGCATAGAATATATGCGGGTTACATTCAATTTACTTGAAAAGTATCCTGTACAAACTTAATTCATTACAGGTTTTTTCCTGTAATAGAACATAAGCTTCTTAAGGGCAGAGACTAATTTTCCCCCCTTTCTTTTTGTCCCCAGTGGTTGGCTCATAGAAAGCTCTTAACGCAGGCTTATCGATTGAAAAAAGAATGCAAGGGAGTTTTGAGAGGAGGCATATTTCTTTAGAAATATCTAAAGGACCATATTTCTTATTTCCACAAAGAAGAAAAGGCTGTCACTGTAGAAGGACGTACAGGGGATCTGGACCTAAAAGTGAGCCCTACTCTTGCCTGTGTAGATCTTGCCACAGTTAGCTAGAAACACCAAATCTGGCAAGTTCTCCAAACCACGTTTTTCTGGTGGTGCCAAAGCTTGATATATTGCGAGCATGTCCCGTACATCACCAGCTACTCAACCCAAGGAAAAAGGTCATTGTGAGCCTCAGCGGTTTGAGCTTGTAAAGGTTTTTACAAAAACTCACTGTCTTGATTTGTATTCAAGTACTTTAAAGTTCACATATTTCTTATGTGAACTTTGCTGCCTGTGGTAATTTTATTCACAATCAGCCTGGATTGGTTCTGCTTATTCAGATCCCATTAATTATAGGAAACTAGACTCAGGCACACATGTCCCATTCACTGGGCTCCCCTCAGGCTAGCCAATTTATCTGACATTTAATAAGGAGTTTGAGGTTTTGCAAGTGATCAGAAGTGGGCCACGTATAGGTTAGCTTGTGAATTCTCAATCAGTGAGCTTTTCAGAAACTTCTTTTAGCCCAAACTCATTCAGATTCAAGCAGGATTTGAGCAGGTGTGGCACCCTATCCTTCACGTGACTCTGTGAGTTCCCATGTTGAAAGGTCTTTGCAAAGTAGAGTTTTTAAAAGTGGAAATTAATTTGCTTTAAGGAATTTTTTGGGAACTTGAGGACCTCCCTTGACATAGTTGAAGATAGTCTGGGCCTAAAAAAGCAGGGTAAAGGAATTTCTTTTTATTTCCTTCCTGGACCTTTGCTCTTAGCTTTGGCATGGAAACCCCTGTCCATTTCACTAACCTGCCTAAAAGTTAGGCTCTTCAGAATGACCTTTTGGACATGTCTTGATTATTCCCTGAGTAGGATTTATTGTTCCTGAGTTGGATTTTTCATAGTATTCAGAGCTGTTAATAGACTTTAGGGACCATCTAGTCTGACCACCCCATTGTATAGATGAAGAAAGAGATGCCCAGAGGCAGAGATATAACTAGATTTTTTTTTAACCTAAATAGAACAGGAGGAGAGGGGAATCATAGAGGACAGTTCAGTCCAACTGCAGAGTAAAGAATAATTTATCAGGGGCCTATTATGTGCCAAGCATTGTGCTAAATGCTGGGGATACAAAGAAAGGTAATGGCAATCCTTGCTCTCAGGGAGCTTACAGGCTAAGGGGGAGAAAATATAGCGATAACTGTGTGTGGTCATGCTTTACACAGGCTCATTTGGGGACAATCAACAGAAGGAAGGCACTGGCATTATATGAGACAGGATCAGGGTGGGCTTCTTGCATAAGATGGGATTTTAGCTGAGACTTGAAGGAAGCCAGGGAAGCTAGGGGGGGAAGCAGACAGGAGGAGAGAGTTCTAGGTATCAGGGAGACAGGAAATGAAAATGTCCAGAGTCAGGAGATGCATAGTCTAGTGTGAGAAAGAGCAAGGAGGCCAGGGTCACTGGAGCTTGGAGAATGTGGGGGATGGGAGACGTGAAAGGAGTTAGAAGATTGGAAAGGTAGGAAGGCTTTAAAAGCCAAAAAAAAAAAAACCCCAAAACATTAGATTTTTATTAAATTAATCCCAGAGGTAATCCGTGGAGTTGATTGAATACTGGGGTGATAAGGTCAACCTTGTACCTAGGGAGGTCAATTTGACAGCTAATCAGAGGAGGAAAGAAGTGCAGACAGACTTGGGACAGGAGTCAGAACTCTCCATGTTCCATCAGCAGCTCTGTTTGGTTTAGACCCTACAGAATACCATGTCACGGCTCCATACTGGGTGCCCTTTGGTACTGCCACCCTTGCTTTTCATTTTCCTTCTGTGTGTTATTTTCCCCCAGTAGATTGTAAGCTCTTTGAGGACAGGGGCTGTCTATCTTTTTCTTATATGTATCCTCAGTGTTTTGCATAGTGCCCAGCACATAGTAATTGCTTAATAAGTATTCATTGAACTGAATAAATCAAGCAGCAGGCTATTTCAATAACGTAGGTGTGAGGCGATGAGGACTGGCAGCCCTAAGGTGGTAGCAGTGTCACAGGAGAGAAGGGAGGACCTACAAAAGACATTTTTGTTGTTCAGTCATTTCAGTCAGGTCTGACTCTTTGTGACCTGGTTTTGGGGTTTTGTTGGCAAAGATACTAGAATAGTTTGCCATTTTCTTCTCCAGCTCATTTGATAGATGATGAAACTGAGGCAAACAGGGTTAAGTGATTTGCCCAGGGTCTTAGATTTGAACTTCCTGACTCCAGTCCTGGTGCTTTATCCACTACTCCAAGAAACACAGGTTCTATAAAGTGGGCAGCCTTAGACATGGTACTACTTACTAGCTGGGTAGCTGTCCACAAGATATGTTACAAATGTTAAAATGACAGGAGAGTCATTCCAGGAAGGGAGGTGTAGTTCATTCCAAAGAGAGTCTGGTTTACACTTCTATGAAGTTAAAGCAAAAAGACACCCCTAGGAGAAAAGTGCCAGGATAACAGGACCCTAGGGGTAGACCCCTGGGCCAAACAAAAGAGAGTGGCCATGCCATGTAGCACAGGCTGGAGGAGGACTGTGAGGCACAAGGTGTGTGGGTCATAATCTCTATAAACACACCCTTGTAGGGAAGAAGAACTCTCCCAATTTTGACCCCCTGGAACAAAGCTTTAGTGATTATTCCCTAGCTCTAGCCCTGCCCAGAGAAGGGGAGTGACCTACTCAAAGCTATCCAGCTAGTAAGTGACAAAACTGAATGGACTCAGGTCTTTGGAATCCATATCCAGTGCCCCTCTGCTGCAATTAGTACCATAAGAAGTAACACCATGTCTAAAGCTGCCCACTCTATAGAACCTGTGTTTTTTGGAATATCGCTTGACAAAATGGTTCCCCCATCTTCCCCTAATTACTTCTCACTTGGAATTTCTCTTCCACATTTTCTCTCTTCTCCATATTACACACATCTCTCCTTCTGTCAGAGTACTTTTTGGTCTTGGAAGTATTCCTAATCTGTTCCTTTTTTAATTGCCTTTTTTTGGGGGGGGGGCTGCCCTTCCCCCAAGTCAGGACCCAGAATCCTCTCCTTCTCTGTTCAGAAAGTCACTTTCCTTACCAACCCTACAGCTTCTTCAGAAGTGACTGGTCTTGGGAAGGAATGGTCACCTTCTCACACACTGGTACCCACATCCACACCTCTCTGCTACCTCCTACTGGCCTCTATAACCATAATTTTTCCACCTCAACCCCAGTTAATCCTTCACATCCTAGGTTTCCTTTGGGCTAGGATAAATATAAGATGTGAGTTCATTTTGTTATTCATGAAGGACCCTTAAAAGAACTTACTTGCTTTAAGGGAATTTTATTACATGAGATAACAAATTCAGACAAGGAATAAAAATGCACAAGTCTGACTACAGAAGTTACTTTCCTTAGGCGAGTCTGTGATTAATGAATATTTCTTTTAGGAATATATTTCTTATTTTCAAGATTAATCTTTTAAGATGTTCATGGTGTTTTATGGAAGAATTATTTTTACTTGTGTAAGATTATGAGCAGTTACCATCAAGCTACAGAATCTTTTCTGTTCCTTTAATTTTATCTCAATAAATTTCTCTTTTGTTTTTGTTTTTTTAATTTGAAATGCTGAATAGTATAGTGGTCACAATCTCCTGTCTTCATTAGAAACAGAATACCATCTATAGCTATTAGAACCAATTACACATTGTATTAAAATCTGAGATTTTAATTTGTAGTTCAGGAACACAATTGCCTCCCTACACTTCTTTCTTTCTTTCTTTTTAGATTTTAAAGCAACATTTATTAATTCCTTTTTTAACATCACAATAATTTCCTTAAATAGCTCTCTCTCACCTACTTCCAGCTCCCCTCAAAAAAAAAAGCAAAAACAATCCCACAACCAAACTCAAACCAGCAACTCTCCTCTGTAACAAAGAGAAACAGTCAAACAAAACTAAGAAAAATGGTAACCCTTGCATTTGTCTGGCATAGTCAACATCAGTATCACCTGACCTTTGGATTCAGTATCAGTTGTTGCATTCATTCTGAGTTCAGTTGTCTTTTTATTCACCTTATCGTAGTCATTGTGTATCCAGCTCTCTTGGTTCTACTTGTTTTATACTGAATCAATTTATACAAGTCTTCCCATGTTTCTTTGCATTCCTCAACTTCATAGTTTCTTAAGGAGAAATGATTCCTTTTTAGAAATATGTATTAAGGGGCGGCCAGGTAGCACAGTGAGTAAGAGCACTGGCCCCAGTGTCAGGATGACCTGCGGGATCGAATCCGGGCTCATACACTTATTACCCACCCAGAAACACCTGGCCATGTAACCTTGAGCAAGTTACTTAACCCCAATTGCTTAGGGGAAGCCAGGTGGCTCAGCAAGTAAGAACACTGGCTCCAGTGTTGGGATGACCTGGGGATCAAATCCGGGCTCAGATACTCAGTACCACACCCAGAAATAACTGGATGTGTAACCTTGAGCAAGTTACTTAACCCTGATTGCTTAAAAAAAAAAAAGAAATATGTATTAAGTACTTACTATGTGCTAGGCACTAGGGACATAACTACAAAGATTTAATCAGTCTCAAAAGGAGTTTACATTCTGTCAGGGATGAAGAGGGAGACAACAGGTAGATAAAATATATAAACACAAAGTAGATAAGTACAAATATATACAAACATTCAATACAAGACAGTTTGGGAGGAAGGACAGTACCAGTTGCATGAATAAGGAAAGGATTCGTACAGAAGATAGTACTTGAATTACATATTACAGCAAAAAGTGAGACTCTCAGTGACAGGAGTGAGAGAAAAGTTCATTTTACAGCCATAGGCACATGAGACAGGTAATGCAAAGATATGGGGATAGGAGATGAAGTTGTGTGTTAGAATAGAGAAAAGGCCAGATTGGATGCACTGCAGAGCACGGAAGGGGGCCTGAACTAAGGTAGCCACTGTGTGAGTAAACACAGAAGGGGTCAGATGGAGAGATGTGAAAGTAGAAATGGTAAGATCTGGCCATCGAATGGATGTGCCACTCGATGTAAGGTAGAGTGACATAACCAAGTTTACAAATTTGGGAGACTGGAAGTCTGTGATCCCTTTGACACAAATAGAAAAGTTTGGGAAATGGTAGAGTCTAGCAGGTTAAATTAAATAATATTATTATTTTATTTATTATTATATACTTATATAATTTATTATTACATATTATGTAATATATTATAAATAACATATATTAAATATTGAAATAAATAATAATTTGATTATTATTAAAGATAATGACCAGTTTTAGACATGTTGAGTTTAATTGGGACGTTGACATCCAGTTTAAAATATGCAATAGGCAGTTAGTGGTGTGGACCTGAACTTCAAAGACTACACTGGGACTGGATATATAAATCTGGGAGCATTTGCAGAGATGATAATTAGGCATGTGGAAGTTAATGAGGTTACCGAGAGAGAGGATGGAGAGGGAGAAGAGAAATGGGCCTAGGACAGATCCTTGAGGAACATCCATAATCAGGCAGCATAAATGGATAAATGCATAGCTAAGTCTCACTGTGGATCGAGTGCCAGGCCTGGAATCAGGAACACTCACCTTTCTGAGTTAAAATCTAGCCTCAAACAGATACTTACTAGCTGTGTGACCCTGGGCAAATCACTTAACTCTGCCTTAGTTCCTCATTTGTAACATGAGCTGGAGAAGGAAATTATAAAGCACTCCAGTGTGTTTGCCAAGAAAACCCCAAATAAGGTCACAAAGAATCAGACATGACTGAAACTGTTAAACAACAACAGAATGGATGACATATAAACTGTTCAAACATTACATAACAGATGGGCACCCACTTTATTTTTAGTTTTTTATTTTTATTAATTTTGTGTATATTTTCTTTACACTTAAGTGTATGCTTGCTGTCTCTATCACAGAATATAAGTTCCTTGAGGGCAATCACTATTTAATTTTTACTTGCAAGTGCCTAGCAGTGTCTGCCACATAATCAGTGCTTAATAAATATTTGTGATTGACTGACTGATTTGCTACCACAAAAAATTCTGTGAATCTCTTTTTTAATATTTAGGAGTAACTAGGAAATCCTTTTTGTGTTTCTCAATTCTCCTTAGTGTCATTCTTATCTAACAAACATGTTGCCTCTTACCTATACTTCTTCCCATCAAAAAGACTCTAATGCTTTCTATGATCTCTTTAAACATGAAAGCCCTATTTGGGCTCCCCTTTGGAATATGAAGAAACTAAGATTTGAAGATATTAGCAGAAAAGGTCATAAATATGAAAGGGATCTGAGAGAGTATATAATCTAACTCCCTCAAGGTCTCATAGCCTATAGTTAATAACATAGCTGGGTTTAGAAGTTATGGCTTCTGACAATCAGTCCAAGACTGGTAAAATGCTATTTCAGAAGAAAGCAGAGGTTTGGGGTAGTGGGGGAGCTGAGGACAGGAATGTTAGATGAAAGGGCAGGGGTTCATGAAGGGTGCAGAGGAAAAGGAGGGAGAGACAGAGACAGAGAGAGACTGAGAGAGAGACAGAAACAGAGACTGAGAGACACAGAGAGACAGACAAGGACAGAGCGAGACAGAGACACAGGCAAATGCAATTTGTTTAGGGTGTGATTTGGCTTGTGTTTTACACCAGGTTCATGGCATATCCGGAATGAGAACCCAGTTCCCTCACTCACTGGCTGTAGTCTGTTTTACTACCTAAAATATCTGTACTTCTCCATAGAGGAAAAACTTTATTACATTTAAAATAACACAATATGAAGTCAGAAGATACTTTCTGATTGTGCGAGATTGCCGTGCAATTTAAAATGTCTACTTTTAGAAATCGGAGTTTGGAGTGTTTCCATCATACAGTTCCCCTAATTCTTCTATCCAAAGGGTTACCCATCCCTGCTGTGTTCTACTTTCCCTCCCCTGGGAGTGTTTTCCCTGATTTATTTTCTCTCCATCTGCTTCATGAGCCCCAAATGGCATGTGGTACTTGCAGTCCAACTGAAGCTCACATGTTAAGTGACTGTCCCACTTAATTAGTGGATCCTAACTCTCATTTCCTAACCTCATTGCAACATTTCCCCCAAGAGCATTGTTGGACAAGTTAAATAAACCTAATAGGAAGAGATCTGATTCCAGTTCTTTTGAAATTCCTGGATCTGCTAATCAAATCATTTTTGTTAATTGGGGATGATGCACTAAGGCTGGCTATCCTCTCTGGATGCAGCTTCTTCTGGTCCCTGAGATTAGAAAGGGCAAGAACATAAGCAGTTATAAATAAAAATGAGATATTTGGAGTTGATATCCTAGAATTGTGGTGCAGGATTCCGCCTACCTACTGGGCAATGGACTTGATAGTCCTTTTATCCCCTTTGGTGGGCAATAACGGTTTCCTGCTCTAAAACTGCATTCCTCAGAGCTCTCATCTTATTTCTAGAAATCTTTTGTGTAGCTGTAAGTAGAAAAGGGAGAGAAGTAGCATGGCACATAGGACAATTCAGTCCAATTGAGAAGCAGTCATACCAGGAGGGGAATTGGGACATGACTTAGAGGATATTTTGGGTAGAGAGCCACAAAGCCCCAAGAATGAGAAGCCATCAAACATAAAATCACAGGTTTTCAAAGTTGGATCCTGCTAACGGTCATTTAGGAACTTGATGGTATAATTAGAACAAGACCCCTGATCTCCTGACACCTAGACCAGGAAGGACTCTGTCCACTACAATGCTTAATATTTCCATAGAATATAAGAAGGAAGATCACATGGTGGAAAAGGCAGTGGATGTGGTGTCAGAAGATCTGAGTTTGAATTCTGGTTCTGTACTTTACTAGTATGTGACCCTGAGTAAGTCACTTTACCTCTTGGGGCCTCAGTTTCCTATTCTGTGAAATAAAGGGGGCAGGCTAGATACTAAGTAAAAATGCCTCCAACTCTACTATTCCATAATCCATCTAATTTTCATTTTTATGGCCTATAGTTTGAATATGATATTAATAAAATGTTTCATCTCACTTGACATGTTTTTTGGTTTTGCTTAGCCATTTTATTTATGTTCTTTTGAATTATTTTAAAATAAGGGTTGACTTGCTGAGTAGAGGAGGGACAATATATAGTAAAAGGAGTTGATTCAAATTACAAATGTAAAGACATTAAATCAAAATTGGTCTGAGATGTCCACTTGTTGCTTTATTATTTCCCAGTCTTTACTAGCTGGTTTGGGGCTACATACATTCTCCAGGTGACCCTCCCCATGCTCTTATGCTTTGTACATAATAGACACCTAACAAAAGCTTATTGATTGGTCGATCAATGACTTTCATTGTGGGTGATGCCTCATTTTTCTGGATTCTCAAAGGCATTCCTTCCTGACTCATGAACACTGGGAGTTTGGCAGCAGTGATAACTCAGCACTTACCCATCAGGGTCTGCACAGCATTTACTGCATTCAGAAGAATGCAGTAGAAAAGAATGCTAGACTGGAAGTTGGAAGGTCTACTACTTAAGTGCTGTGGGACCTTGGGCACTTAGCCTCTCTGATTCTTGGTCTTCTTATCTGAACACCAAGGATAATAGAGAAATACCTCACTTTGTGAGTTTGCTCTAAGAGTCAAAGTAAGTCATTAATGCCTATAAGTTGCTTCATAACCATCAAAAGCTACAAACCAAGGAGTATGATTGTGAAGTAAGGGGGATGCTGTTTCTTCAACCAATGACCTTTCTGGGCTCATTGAGCTGGCCATTCCCACTTAATTTGGAGCATAAGTGTTCAACCTAGCACCTTATTTGGAATATATAAAGTGTGCTCCCTTATGCTAGTCGATGCAGTCTAACCCTTAAACATCTACTGTTTATGGGTTTTCTATGAAAGTCACATGATCATAGCAAGAGCTTGAAGGATTAGTACAATTTCTTCATTTTTACAAGATGAGAAAACTGAGTTTCAAAGAGGTTAAGTGACTCGTCCAAGGTCTCAAAGGTAATTGGGGGCAGGGTCAGGATTCAAACCCAGGACCTCAGATTCCAAATCTAGTTCTTACTTCTCCAAACTATATCCCTAGTCGCAGTGCCTTCTTGTGCCATAATAATGTCTCCTCCATTCTCAAAGGCCTTGCCAGGCTGGCACAACATCTGACAGGCTCTGTTAAGTAGGTAAATACAACTAGGTTCTGATCAGTACAAATAATGAATCCTATGAAGTAATTTATGTGTATTTGAATTCATACTATTTGAAGTTAAAATTACATAAAACAGCGAGGTGGCTCAGAGGATAATGCACAGGGCCTGGAGTCAGGAAGAAGTGAGTTCAAATCCAGCCTCAGATACTTACTAGCTGTGCGACCCTGGGCAAGTCACTTAACCCTGCTTGCCTCAGTTTCCTCATCTATAAAATGAATTGGCAACCCTCCAATATCTTCACCAAGAAAATCACAAATGGGGTCATGAAGAATCAGGCATGACTGAAATGTTTGAACAACACGCTGACTGGTTCTAGCCTAATTTAAATTAAATTTAAATTTGTACTCAGTACAAATTCTAGTGTGACCACTTCACAGGGATTCACTATTCACAATAAAAGAGATCTAGCTACACTTTGATTGTAACTCTAGTTAAAGACTTCCATTAAAGGAGCAGCCTGGCTAATAGGCACTTATTATGTGTCAAGTATAGTGCCAGGTACTGAGTATACCAAGATAGAGGTGACACAGGCCAGGCTCTCAAGAAATTGTGTGGTCCTGAGAACATCATCTAACCTTTCTCTGCCTCAGTTTCCTCAGCTGCAAAATGTAGATAATAGTAGCCCTTACATCCCAGAATTGTTGTGTGGGTCAAATGAGATGATATTTGTAATGTACATGGCACATGGTAGGGACTCTATAAATGCTTATTTCCTTCCCTGTCCTCTCAACCTCTGTATGCTTTAGTTTCCTAATTGGTGGAATGGGAATATTGGTGCCTGTGACAACCTTTCTCTCAAGGTTCTTGTGAAGTCCCGACTGAATCACAAGTGCAAAGTCATTTTCAAACTCTAACACACCAGATAATTGTCGGATTGAGAACCAGTACTTGTTTGCTTGGCTGTTGTCATTGTAGTCTAATAGAGAAGCCACCATCTAGGTTTGGAGAGGCACCTCACCAGAAGGCTGGCCACCAGCTGATTATGTTTTGTGGCTAGAGTATCCACAAAGTTACGTAGAGGGATTGTAATCTGTATTAGCAAAGGGAACAATTGTAATCATGAGTTCATGGCTCATAGAATAATTGCCTTAGAGTTCAAAGGTCCTTAGAGGTCTTCGAATCTTACTGGCTCATTTTACAGATGAAGACATGTAGAACGGGGAGGTGAAATTTGCTCAAGGACAAACAAGAAGTGACCAAGACAGGATCTGAACCCAGCTCCTCTGATTCCAAATCCAGTGTTCTTTCCACTGACTCATGAGCATGATATGCCGCCTCCAAGGATCTTTTGAAATATTAAAGTTTGTGCAAGGAAGTAATTTATATCCTGAAAATTAGCTATCCAGCTAAGGGCTAGAAAATTCGAGGGTGTTGTTCTCCCTTCTTTCCTCAGGTACTTTTGAATAATCATTATTTTGAACACAGAAAATACTGCAGATCCATCCAATTAGATTCTAACAAGGTAGCAACTTCTAGTATCTTCTTCCTTGATTATAATACATACACAAATGTACACACCAGAATTCTATTGTTTTAGATTTGAGTCAATAAGGAGTAGGGGGATGGGGGGACAGAGACCTAATGGAGATATTAATTAAATTAATGTGACAGCGATATACAAATAATGAAAGTCTATTCCTGAAAGCTCATGTGATTTCTGCGCCTGATTTTTGCTAATTAAGCTTGTGTCCACATGTGCCCTCTTTCAGGAAGCTTGCAGAGCCCAGTGAATTGATTTCATTGGAGGCAACAGATGCTGCTGATGTAGCCCATTCTTTTTGTCCAACAAAATGACTGACTAGAAGATATGATGGAATACATTCTCCCTTAATATCAATACTGTGGTTGTCTCATCATGAGGTGGCTTTGAAGAATTAGAGTTGCCACATTTTGGTGTTTCTGCGGCCCTAAGTTTTACAATAGTTATTCTTTGGTTCTCTCTGGCTGTTGCTTATTAATTAGTCCATAGTGGATAGAGTGCTGCATTTGGAGTCAGGAAGATCTGTGACCCTGGGTCAGTCACTTAACTTCTCTAACTAGCAGAGAAATCTCTATTAAATTATTGCCATATTTTGTTTTAGTTAATACCCGTTTATTAAGTTATTGTCATTGTTGTTGTCACTGTTGTTGCCTTGTCCTCACTGTCTTCCTCCTCCTTCTTTGTATGTCAGAACTAGATAGGGCTTTGTAGCCACCACAGGTTCTTGGATCTGCTTTGATAAGGGAAAGCAACTCAAAATGGGTTAACAAGCTTACTTTAATCAGTCAAAAATATATCGTTTACCTCGTTCAGGGGAAAAAGGTCAGCACCCTGAACTTCAAAGTATATAGGCAGAATTATCAAGACAGAAGCAGATCAAGTAGACAGCTTTCCAAACTGTCCAACCATTACATCCATACCAAATCAACATCTGGGTTTCAACATCTGGGTTTTTCAAAGCCAGGGGGCTCTGGACAACGGCTTCCCAGAATCCAGATCAAATCACAGAACACTTCTCAAAGTGAGCCCCAAAACAAAGCTACACATCAGGGCTTATATATAGCCTTCTCCTGGCTCAGAGAATGTAACAACCTTTTGGACCCACTGGCCAATCAAGAAGTATCTACTGAAAAAGAAGCCTCCCACCCCAGGCTCCAGATGCACTTTAGCCTAGGGGCAGGGAAAATCTTCAAATTTACATTCCCATTACAGGCTTAAACATACTTCTTCCCTTGATGGGATGCAGATGTCCTCGGTCAAAACCTGCTTCATAATTATAGCTGTTACAATTTTATAAAATCATTAGGATTTAGAGAAAGAAAGAATTTAGATGATCAGGTAGATTTCAGAAAAACCTGGAAAGACTGATGCTGAGTGAAACGAGCAGAACCAGGAGAACACTGTACACAATAACAGCCACACTATGTGATGACTGACCTTGATAGACTTAGCTCTTCTCAGAAGTACAGGGATCTAAGACAACTCCAAAAAATTCGTGATGGAAAATGCTGCCCACATCCAGAGAAAGGACTTGGGAGTCTGAATGCAGATGGAAGCACACTATTTGCTCTCCTTTTATTTCGTTGTTTTGTTTCTTCCTTCTCATGGTTCCTCCCATTAATTCTAATTCTTCTTTATATCATGACTAATGTGAAAATGTTAATATGAATGTTTAAGTAAAGCCTGTATCAGATTACACTTTGTTTTGGGGAGGGGGAGAGAGAAGGGGAGAAAATTTAAAACTTAAAATCTTATGGAAGTGAATGTTGAAAATTAAAAATTAATTAATTAATTATTACAAAGAAATAAGTCATTTAGTGTACCCCCTCATTTTACACATTAGACATCTGAGGTTCAGAAGTGAAGTGATTTACTGAAGGTGGCACAGTAGGAAAACTGGAAGTCGAACTTTTGTCTTCTGACTTCAAATCCATTGCTCTTTCTTCTATGCTATCTGCCTTTGCCTTGACCAAATACATACAAGATAACAAAGGGGAAACCTTTTAGGAGAGAGTGAATTTTATAATACTCAAGGGATATAGGGCATCAAGGGGGCACAGTGGGTGAAATGCTTGTCCTGAAGTCAGGAAGACTCATCTTCCTGAGTTAAAAGCTGACCTCAGACTCTAGCTGTGTGACCCTGAGTAAGTCACTTAACCCCATTTGTCTCAGTTTCTTCATCTGTAAAATGAGGTGGAGAAATAAATGACAAACCATTCCAGTATCTTTGCCAATAAAACATCAAATGGGGTCATGGAGAATCAGACATGACTGAAAATGACTGAACAACAGCAACAATTCTAAGGATATAACTTTCTGAAGAGCTGTATCATATATGATGAGCATGTAGTTGGGATTACAACTTTCTGCCTCGGTAAAAATGCTGCATAAAACACCTAGGACCTTCCTTCCCCTTTCCTTCTGTTGTATTAAGAAGAGACTTTTTATAATACAATATGTCTTATAATAGGAATAACCCAATAATAAGTATAGGGAGTCACAAATTGAGAAACACTAGAGGAAAGAGTGGTGTACTTCCTCTGAGCTTATGAGTTCTTAACCCAGAGGTCACAGACCCAATGGAAAGGTTGCAGGGGCTTGTGAAGTCAGATATGAAAAAAATACATCTTTATTTCTATTAACCTCCAACTGAATATTTCTTTAATTATTTAGAAATATTATTTAAAGATGGAGTTCATAGCTTTCACCAGACTGCCAAAGGGGTCCATGAGTATGGTGATGATTTATATGCCATTTGTCTGGTGACCAGACTAGCTAATATGGGAGAAACTATCTTTTCAGTCTTCTTAAGCATTATATCCCTATGCATTCAACAGCCTAATTTTATCGGCTTATTTGCAGTTCCTTACACAGAATATTCTATCTCCCATTTCCATGTCTTTGCACTAGCTGTGCGGAGTCAGGAATTTGTACTGTCAGGAATCCTTTCTCCTCCTCATCTCTGCCTCAGAATCCCCAGCCTCCTTCAAGCCTAAATTGAAGCGCCACCTTCTACTGAATTCCATAAGTTCTAAAAGCTACTTTATATCTACATATTGTCACCCATATAGACAGATCCATATGCACACAATACAAATAACTTACATTAGAATGTAAGATCATGGAGGGCATCCACTTCTTTGTACCCCCAGGACTTAGCACAATGCTTGGCACATTGTGAATACTTAATAAATCCTTTTTGATTGATTGATCAATTACCAAATGAGCTACAGGGTGAAGAATTTTTCAACCACAACAGTTTTAAAGACCATCTACTGAGTTAAAGAGGCATCATAATCATTATAAGTGGAGAGAGTGAGCTTCTTCCTGATGAAACAAAACATCTAAAATCTATTTAAAGGACTACCATTATTGTTAGGGAAAAGGTAAAGATCATAGTGGTTCCACTGATGATGGTGGTAGTAGAGGTAATGAAGATAGCACGTAGTTCTTTTTATCATGTAACCACAGCATGTCTAGAAGATTGAATCAGAAGACCAGGATTTGAACATATGACACTTACTTGGGCAGTCTGATCACACATTAGTTGCTTCACTTCTCCAGGTTCTATTCCATCATCTCTTAAATGGGAATAAAAATACTTATGCTGCCTATTACATAGGACTATTGTGAAAACAAGTAGTTTGTAAATCTTATGTCACTATCAAAGTGTGATAGTGAGAATTATGACCATTACTATAATTATTGCCTTGGTAATGGTGGAGGTTGTGGTGTTGGTTATTGTAATGACCACGATGATGATCTTCCTAAATTCATTTGCTATCTTTTATTTCCTTAGAGATTTAGGGGAACTTCTCGCCACTTCTCTATGTACCTCTGGGGAATACTGAGTATGTAGTTTGCCTGTATTATTAGCAAAGCAATTGACAGAGTCTCTCATGCTATTCTTACGGATGAGGTCTAAAGATGTGGGTACAGTAGCGCTTCTTAAACTATGGGGATTGTGATATGTAGTTTAAGAAGCACTGAAGGGGTCATGAGTGGAAAAAAGTTTAAGAAGCCCTGGGCTAGATGATAGTATAGTAAAGTGTATTTGCAACTTGATGAATGATTGGATTCAATGAGTAGTCAATCATTAATGGCAGATAGATGGTGTAGTGGATAGAATACTGAACCTGGAGTCAGGGAGATCTAAGTTCAAATAGAACCTCAGATACTTCCTAGTTGTGTGATCCTGAACAGGTCACTTAACCTCTACCTTGTTTTCCTCCTCTGGAAAATGGGGATCCTAATAATACCACTCAGGGTTGTTGTGAGGATCATATAAGATAATGTTTGTAAAGTGCTTTATAAACCTTAAAATGCAATGCTATTGTTGTTGTTGCTAAATTCCATCTTGGAAGTCTCCAGGTAAGTACCCTAGGGTTCTATGCTTAACTCTCTCCTGCTTGAAATTTTTATCGATCATCTAGATAAAAGTATAAATAGAATGCTTGTCAAATTTTCAGATGACACAAAGCTAGGAGATATGATAAGTTAAAATCCAAATGTGGACTCAGTGGGCTAGAAATTGGGTTCACTTGAATAAGACACAAATTAAAAGTGATAAATGTAAAATCTCAGACAGGTTCAAAAATCCACTTTACAAGGATAAAATAGGACAGAGCATTTTCTGTTAAAAGGATATGGAGAGGACTTCTGGGAGTCAAGATGGTGAGTAAGCAGGAAATCACCACAATTTTTTTATATTCACCTCCAAATAATCATAAAGTGGTTTCTCAAAACAAATCCTGGAACAGCAGAATCAGAAAAAGATGGGGTGAAGCAATCTTTGAGTCCAAGAAACTAGGAAAGTTCTGCTTTACTCAGGTAAAAGGGAAGCATAGTCCAGGACAGGAAGCACCCAGCAAGCCAACAGCACTACTACTATAGATACTTGATAATTTTTTTCCCTCTTGGAGGGGGAAAGGCAAGGCAATTGGAGTTAAGTGACTTGTCCAAGGTCACACGGCTAGTGTGTGTTAAGTGTCTGAGGCTGGATTTGAATTCAGGTCCTCCTGACTATGGGGTTGGTGCTCTATTCACCGTATCACCTAGCTGCCCCAACTTGATAATTTTTAAAAAATATATTTCTGACTTTTTTCTCATTTCTCTTGTTTCTTATCCCTATGACTTTTCATTTTGGGGGCACTCTTCCTCCATTAAATAAGGGTCATATCATTAGCATAGTTAATGTTATGTAGATTGGTATATATATAGCCTCAGCAAGGAAAACCTCTATTCCCTTCCCTCCCTTTCTTTTCCCTCTATCCCTATCCTTTCTCTTCTTCCCTCCTCTTTCCCTTTCTCTCTTCTTTCCTTCCTCCCTCTCTCCCTCCTTTCCTTCCTCCTTTCCTTCCTTCCTTCCTTCCTTCCTTCCTTCCTTCCTTCCTTCCTTCTTTCCTCCTTTCTTTTTGTTGGAAGAATATTTTGGTCCTTGAAGGGTTAATTACTCATATTCCCTTTGGATAACTGTATTTTTTTTCCTTTATCACAATACTTACATATATGGAATCAGCCCTTTTTATGAAGAAAATAATCCCTCCTCATCTTCACCCTATTTAACATTAGTCTCTGTGGAAAAGAGGATAATTCCCATTCATTCATAATGGTTTTCATCTGCAAAGATTGCTTAATCTTGTCAACCGTTTCCCGGCTAAGAGTTGGGCATATTCTTCCTGTCACATATTAGGTTTTAATGCCAGTGCTGCGTGGATTTGTCGGTGCATTAACTTTATAGCCTTGCCCCTTTAAAAGGGAATCACCTAGTGTTGCCATCAAGCCACCATCTCTGTTTGATTGAAGCCCAGTCACTGCACAAGAAAAACGGGCTGTTTAAAAGCTAGTTAAACATCATATAAATTATCCAAATTCTTTGCTGAGGATCACTTGCATCCTCCTGTCCTTTCTAAATCCCTCAGAAGGAAACTCCAGCGGTCATTTGCAGACCCTATATCTTCTTTATGCCAGCCTCCTAAGCCCCTGGAGCAGAATTGAAGCTGAGGTTCCCCCCCAGCCAGACCCCAGAGAGTGAATTTATTGTATAGGCAATGTGTTTGACAAGGTGCATTTTTTTCTTTAGGGGTCACCTGTCTTCTCTGCAATATTCTTACCCTAATTAAATTTTTCACTTCCTTCATCCAGGGATTAAGGGCTTCCAGAGGAAATCTGTGCACTTCTCCTGCCCAATCTATTCTCCTTAAAGGAGCTAGTTTTCCTGTTTACATTAATAATAGTAATATTCACATTTACATGGTGCTTCATGGTGACAAAACACTTTACATACATTTTCTCATCTGCTCCTCATTACAGGAAAATAGGATTTGGATCTTCTAGGGATCTTAGAGTTATTTCTAGTCAAATCCCTGCATTGGAATTTGGGTTATCCCAGAAAGTTTAAGTGATTTGCCATAGGTCGCACAGCAGTTTGAACTTAATTCCTCTGACTCCAAATTTCAAGGCTCTTTCAATTAGTGTTTCTTTAAGTGAGGCTCACCATGGTTAATACAAAGGCTCAGATGTTAAAGGCAGTGTGTGGTGAGAACAGTGAAAAAAGTAAGTGGTGAAGGTCAGGTTGGGGAGGGCTGGAGTTGGGTTTGGAAGAAGAGAATTAAAAGGCATTGGAGATAAAACATGAGTTGGTTGGCATAGTTGAGAAAAAAAAAGCAAGAGTTGAGATGGATAGGGGGTGAGGGGAACTAGTACCAGCCCCACACTTGGACCATTATTAGTCTTTTATTCCTCATCTATGATTCAGGATTGGATACCCTTCTTTTCTGATCCTTGATGATATCTTTTCCGTACTCTCATGGGAACAAATCATTGATGGTAATGTGTTACAGACTGTGCCCACCCTATGTCACTCGCTTGTCCTTCCAACCACCCACAGATTCTTCTGAGATTGTGATGTTCCATGATCCATAGCCACATGGCATTATCATAGGAATTCATCAATATGTCAAAGAACTATTATGTAGGTGTGGTAATTCCCTCCACCAAAGCAGATGGTAACCCATCTGTAACTTAGCTGATAAATCTTGAGAGTTGCCTGAAGCTCAGGGAGGTTAAACATTTGGTCACTTTGCTCCTAGATGTCAAAGACAGGAATTAAACCCAGATCTCCATGACTCCAACTCTAATATTCTATTCAATATGCCACCATGCTGAAGAAATATTTTAAAGCAGTGATGTGGTCAATTTTCTGGTATTTGGGGGAAAATAACAAAAATAAAAATGGAAAGATGATTATGCCACAGAGAACACTGGCATAAAAAAGTTATGGGTTTATTTTTTTTGGGGGGAGGTCAGGGGACAATTTGAAATAATTGAAAATGGTTGTAATTCCCCAAAGGCAATCCCTTCTTTGCTTTGTCTTCCATTTAATTCTATACTCAACTCATTGTCCATTTCCAATTCTTTTCCAAGACACATACACATTCACACACACACAGACATATACACACTTATAGATGAATTCAATGGGCTAGCCTTCCAATTGCATGTTATAATCTAAACCAAGTATTCTCAAAATATGGTCTAGGGACCCTTGAGGTCCCCTAGAACCTGACAGAAGGTTCATAACACCAAACTAATTTTTTAAATAATAATGCCAAGATATTTTAATTTCTAATATGGAAAATATTGATAAATATAACCAATATAAACAAAAGCTATGTGTGTAGATTCTCAATAATTGTTAAGAGTACAAAGTATTTGTGAGACCCAAAAGATTGAGAACCATTTCTCTAGAAAGTAGTCATTCTTTATTGGCTGATTTTTACCTGTATGTTTTGTTGGGTTACAATCTTGTGAGTGGGTATTGATATCATTAAGGAGACCCTGTAGTATTCTGGGACTTGATGCCATCAGCACAATAATGATCAAAAATCATTCACTCCCTACAGGACTTTGTTTGCAGATTGAACTCAGAACAAGACCTTCAGGACAATAGCAATTACTTTTGCAAGGATATATCTCTCAGTCTTATATCTTGTTTGATATTGGGAACAGGAGTTTGTATGAAAAAAGCTGAACTTTTTAAGAGTAACACCTGTACATGAGACACTTTATTAGAGTAGAACCTTTTAGCACTAGCGCCAATGATCATGATAAAGACCGTAACTATAAATATTGCATGACATTCAATCACAAAATATACCAGATTCTCCAGTTAGAGGACAGAACTGAAGCATTTATTTAGATACCAGAAAACCAAATCCCAAAACCAGTAAGCCGATTCCACTGTAGTACCAAAGATATTCAGAAACCAATAATAACACTGAGAGCCACAGCATCCTTCAGCCTTCCCACAAACCAATACAAGATCAATATCTACTCACAAGCCTATCTGACTCCTTGCCTGAGCGTCCTCTCTCCCCCAACATCTGTATAGTTCTGACCAGCTTCCTGTGGGCTCTGCTTCCCTTCGGCAACCTCCTCCCACCACAGGCTCCATGTGACTACACTCAGCCTCTTAGGGGGCAGAGTTTACTTTCAAAGCAGGGCAGGTCTTCAAACTGCCCCCTAGGTCTATTAAGGGGCAGAGAAGATCTTTGAATTCCCATTCCTATTACAAACCTCTAAGATGATGTTTTAATCTACTACATCAGATACTTTTTTGTAATTAGTAAACAAGGATCTTAAAAAAAATAAACAAATGTTTACTAGGCATCTTTTGGTCAAGAGTGTGACGATAAGATGATGTGTCTTGTAGAAAATTGTGAAAATCTCCCTGTTCTCTTCTTAGAAATTCCTCAAAGATATCCTCGATACAAGAGCAGTCCATTCTCATAAGGATTTTATAGAGATGAAAGGGTAGGTATAGAAGTCAATAGTTACTGATATTTTGTTCACCTTTGGGGGTTAAAATGTTCTGTGGTTTTTACATCCTTCTTTAAAATTTCTCACCTAAGTGTTTGAAATACTATGCCTGCTCTACATGCATTTCATCTCTCTGTACTTACTCTGGTCCAGCTGTTCCTTCTAATTTTGATTTGTTAGCAGCATTTCCATTTCTTCAAAACCATGTTCTAAGGTATTAAAGTCCAAATAGGGTGGTTGCACTATCATCATCTTGAAAGATGCAAATATAATTGTAGTAATCCTGGAAAATATGTTCCATTTTGAAATGATTTGTTGTCTTCCTCTAAGTCTCATTCTAAGTGCTCTTGGTATTAGTGGGTCATATGTCCATCCTCCTGTAGACTCATTTTACCCTCTGCTCTTTCGTGAAACATCAGTATTCCTAATTGTATGCCATCTTCTGTTATGGTTTAGAAATACACTGGTACTTTGAACTTACGTTAACATCTGCATGTTACCTCCTTGGCAGGTAGATAAGATTCATTCTGTCAGAGAAGATTTATGGATTCTTTTGGTTTATTCATCTAGTTGCCTACTTTATAACTTGGTTAAACTTATTTTTTTGCGGTGAGGTAATTGGAGTTAAGTGATTTGCCCAGGGTCACATAGGTACCAAGTGTCAAATGTCTGAGGCCCAATTTGAACTCAGGTCCTTCTGATTCCAGGGCCGGTGCTCTATCCATTTTCATTAGACTTCTTTAAGAAGCTTCTCCAATGTTCTTTGTACACTGCTTAACATAACACCAAAAACTAGTGTGTGATTTTGATAGTGCTGTCGACAGCCTTAAAAGATTTCCTAAAGCCAGAAAAACAAATGAGGAATTTAGAATGACTTAAGGAAAACGTAGAGATGCTATAGTCCCACCCCTTCATTTCACAGGAGCCTAGAGAAGTATAATAATTTGCCAGAGGACCCAATTAGCAGATTTGGGATTAGAACTCAGGTCCTTTTTTGGTAAAACCAGGTCTTTTCCCACCACATTGCCTATCATAGAATCTCAGATGATTGATAGAATATAAACTTCTTTAGGATAGGAACAGTTTCATTTTTGTCTTTTTATCCTTAAAACCTAATGTAGTGCCTGGCATACAGACAATTAATAAATACTGTTTGATTGATTAACTAGAGGTCATTTGTTCCAACTCCTTACCCGAAGCCCTGACATTTTTCCTTTGCCCTAGAAGAAATTGACCATAACTTAGAAGCACAACACATATTCGTAATAATAACAATAAATACTCTTACAGATGATAGCAAACATTCATGCATTCTTCTATTTATTCATTCTTTCACTTATTCAGCAACATTAAATATTCAATACTTCAGGGCTGTGACTTTGTCTATGTGTGGACTCCCACTAATGTAGATTATAAACCCCTCTGTAACTTAGCAGATAGTCTTTGAATTACAATGCACAAAAACTTCATCACATCAGAGATATTTTGGTGTTGAACATCTCTGAACTTGACAAGTTTGGTTCTTGGAGGATAGACCTCAGTTACTAAAAACGTTGCAACTTTATAGCCTTTTGGAGCTTGCATTTTGTTACAGCCCTCAGTTTGATCATCTGTGAAATAAGGGAATTGGTCTCATCTCTAAGTGACCTTTTTTGGAAGCCAGCAATATTCAACATTTATTAGATACCTATTATGTGCAATGCTCTATGTTAGGCATTGGTGATGAGAAGGATGTGAAGATAAACAGAAGACACCGTGTTCTTGCTCTCAAAGAATTTATGATCTAGAAAGGGGGAGGAAAAATATACACAAATAACTAATAGTACCAATTAGGATGTAAGTGCATAAAAGGCATCTGAAGTGTTACGAGACTAGATGAACACAGGCTTCAAGCTAAAAGAACGTCGCAAGTCTTTACAATCTTCCCGTTTCTTTTGCAGATGAGGGAGCTGAGGACTTGGTATTAAAACCAAGGTCACAGAGGAATTGAGTGTTACAGCTGAGATTCAAACCCAAGTTTTCTTTTTCTCCTCAGTCAGCACTGTTTTCATCATACCACATAACTCTTCCCCTCACTGTAAATTCCATCCAAACAAAAGGAGCCAAAGATTCCTTTTCATGCAGCAGAACCCAATTGAATTTTACTTTTCCCACATACATTAACGGGTCCCGATCCCCCAAATTCCCATGATGCCATTTGAGTCCCTTGACTCAAGTCTATCCTCCAGGTTTCTTTTCACACACATGCTGTCCCTATGGGGTAACTTTCTCCTTGTTTTGTAGAATGCCACTCTTCAGCCAGCTTTGGGGAGAGCCCCCCAAATGACTGAAAACTCCACACTGTCCAGTACTCCTGATGAAGGGATCAATCAGAAATTCATAAAGTATTTCTTTAACTGCCAAAAAGAATTCCCAACCTTCCTTTCATGTATGTTAGAATCGATGCTAAGTTCCAGAGACAAAGCTGCGATTGTGGCTGTCACCCAACAATGACATATTTCTTTTCTTCTCTTAAATTCTCGGGCTCATTCTCTATAAGAGGGCAATTTGTCTGTCAGGCAGGCAAAACAGGGTCCGCTCCCTGCCCTCATTAAACTGACAGCACTGTTATTAGCAGTAAACGAAGCCAACCTGCAATGAATTTAGGCACTGTTTTATGGCGAGCGCCAGGGAGATTTTTTCAGTAATTAATTTGATAAATATATTAATTATGAATTGAGTTGACAGTACAATCAGATTGTCAGCCTTCCAGACAGCCTCTTGTGATAAGTAGCTTTGTGATGAAGTGGTAGGATTTCAAGTCCTGTCATCCAGCGGTGTCAGTCCCTTATCACCATCCTGGCCATTCACTCTGTAATTTCCTGTGCGTTGTAATTAAATGGTAGCTTTCTGATTGGAAGTGACTTCTCAAACTTAATCTCTCTTTCTCTCAGAATATGATGGGGGAAGGGGGGGAAAAGGAGCCCTTTGTTTCAGGGGCTTTTTAATGTTAAGAAGAAGCTTCCCCCCACTCCCCTCATCCCCTTCTGTCTGTCCCTCTTGCTTTTTCTTCTTTAAATGCTCCTATCTAGCCATTGTGCTGGGCAGGTCAGGAATTGGCTAGATAACTAGAAACCTTCCACGAGATCAGACAATGGTGCTCTACCCTCGCTGATTCAAACAGCTTGGTGTAATGAAAAAAAA
>NW_027186296.1:102211125-102218514 GCF_028583685.1 Petaurus breviceps papuanus
TGAATGAAATTAATTATGAACACTGCCTGAGGTCATTTGGCTCCAGAGATACATGTCAAGATAAAATATTTCAGAAACACTTATATTTAATAATTTAATACAATGGTTAGCATTCGGGTGCAACAAAAAGAATTACTGGTAATCAGAAATTTAAAGGAGACAGAAAGAAACCAGGCAAAGTGTGTGAGGGGATGGGATTGAAAACAATCAGGAATCCAGATTGGAGCCCAACTGGATACATGGGCTCATTTCTAGGGAGGCCCATGGTGAGGGGCTAGTGGCCTTGGCAAAGGAACAATCCTTCCCTGGGTTTTCACTTTGGATGGTGCTGCTTTTGTTTCCACTAAAGTACGTTCTAAACCAACTAAGGCTGTGGAGGTCCCTTGAGTATAAGCACAATCAAACTGTCTCCCTGGGAGGCTTTGGAGTTAACTAAGCCTAGAGAGAGAGGATTCCTGCAGTCAATAATCTCTAACATAATGTTTGGTTGAAAATGGAAGGTCTTTTCCAGGGAGTGCCACAACTAACATGGCAGAGACCGTGCCCAGCTGACCAAGAACTTCAGCCAGAGGGCTGCCCTGGGAGTGGCACTCTTGTTTTCTCTCAGTGATGATCTCCCCTTGATGTTCCTTCAGGCCCCAGAGTCCTACAAGGCCCCATGCTTGTTACAATTCACACTTCCTCAGCTGGCCTTGGGTTGTCCTTTCACCAGCTCCAAAGATCCCAACACTATTATAGGCATTTCATGTTAATTCCCTCCTATAATACTGTGCTAATCACTGATCACTGGAGTGGTCTGTCATGTTGTTCAATTTAACTTGGGGACCCACACTATGATTGATACCCCACATTAGTGGCAGAATCACCAGCAGTAATGGCACATGCCAGGCTCTCTAATGGCAGCCTTGGACTCTATATTCTCTACCCCTTTCTCCCTAGCTGAATCTATAACAGCTAAAAATCTCCCCTAGCTATAATTTCTATTTGATTATAATTTTATAATCAGTATGCCTTTTATTCTCAATCATTTAAGTCATGCCTGAATCTTTGTGACCCCATTTGGGGTTTTCTTGGCAAAGATACTAGAGTGATTTGCTATTTCATTCTTCAACTCATTTTACAGATGAGGAAACTGAGGCACTTTCCACTAGAACAGGGGTGGGGAACCTGTGGCCTTGAGGCCACATGTGGTCCTCTAAGTCCTTAAGTGTGGCCCTTTGACTGACTCCAAATGTCACAGAAAAAATCTGTTGATTTGCTGCTAATAAATGTGCTAAATTGGGGCGACTAGGTGGTGCAGTGAATAGAACATCGGCCCTGGAGTCAGGAGGACCTGGGTTCGGATCTGGCCTCAGACACTTAACACAAAAAATAGCTGTGTGACCTTAGGCAAGTCACTTAACCCCAATTGCCCTCCAAAAAGCAACAAAACAAAACAAACAAACAAAAATTTGCTAAATAAATTTGCTCTGTAACATTTGGAGGCACTCAAAGGGCCCCACTTGAGGACCTAGAGGGCCACATGTGGCCTTGAGACTGCAGGTTCCCCACCCATGGCATAGGCAGATGTACTAAACTGGGTTAAGGATAATTGAAAAGTGTCAAACCTTTTGGTGAGTTGCAGGATGTCTAGCCTAAGTATGTGAAGACTTTCCCCAGCAGAATAGGTGAGTAAGAACAATTGTTCCAATGGTCATGAAGGCAGCTGAAGCAGGTATTGTGGAGTGCTTAGAGTTCGGTCAGATATAGAAGATGATAAGATCATCTATTGCATCCTGGGCCATCACCAGTTGTCCTGACTTTTGTTCTGCCACTGTACTTTGATGACTCTGGAAGAGATAGTGAGGCTAATGACTTTGTGGAACTCTGCCTCACTTAAATCCAATACAGAGGTGAGTCAATACATCACCCCATGATGTCACTGGTCCTCTTTGAAATGAAGGACAAACAGCAACACATTGATTGACAGAAGAGTAGATGGAGGTAGAGAGAGGTTAAGGAAATTGTCCAGGGTCACACAACTGGTGTCAGAGGTGGGATGTGAACTTAGGTCCTCTCAATTTCAGTACCAGCCCTCCATCCACTACATCACAACACTGTGTTCTGAGCACAGCAGCCAGACCTTCTCTCATAAAGAACCTTTTAAAACATGAAATAAAGTTGAATGTAAATGTAAATGGCAAGGGCAGAAACATTGACTCTAAGGGGACCAGGTAGGTTTTGATTAGTACAACAAAAAGAAGGATGCCAGGATGGACCCTTGTTTCACTGTACCCCTAGAGTCTAAGGTATCTCCAATAAGGAAATGTCCCCAATGAATAAGGAAAAGCAACACAGTGGATTCCTTATTTAAAATTTGGATATTTGGTATTCTATAGGCAAAATAACTATCATTTTCCAATGTGCTTTTCTTCCTGATGTTTTGTTGTACTTTGCACCAATGGAACCCACCTATGTTTTATGACCTATTTAGAGCACAAACAATATCTTTATATACATATATATATTCCTTATAATATATATGTTGTATATAAAATGTATAAAGTACCTACTCTTTGTGGAGCAGTATGCTCGACATTAGGAGAGAGTCAAAGTTTAGATAAGATACTATCTCTGTCTTCAGATTGCTTACAGTCTAGAAAGGAGGATCACATTCCAACACACATAATTATCCCTATTATGTATTACATGAAACATAGTAATACATGATAAGTACTTTAGAAAGAAGTATCAAATACATGGCCCACACCACTCCCAAGAGTGACCCAAACCAGATTAAAATGATTTGGAAAAATTTAACAGAAATCAACTAATAAAAAAAAGAAATATATAATAAACATGCAGTTTTCTAAGTCAACCTGCAACCTGCAGGGATCATACATGTAATTTAGTGGCCCACACTTTTATTTCAGTTTGATTCTAGAGGCTTGTGAAGACATTTCTGTATGTGGTTGAACAGAGGTCATTATTGATGGGCGATCAAGGAAAGAGGTGACATTTGATTTGGGTTTTAAAGAGTATATAGGAATTCAATATGCAAAAAGGGAGAGGAAAGACTAGGAAAAAACTTATGTGAAGTTCTTGAGGACAGAATTTAATGCATGTTTTGGTGGAAAGGTTTAGAACAGAGAATAGTTCATTTTAGCCAAGTATGTGAAAGGAAATCTAATATGAGACCAGAGAGGTAAGGTAGTGACAGATTGTGGAGAGCCTTGAATGATAAAGAGAGGTGTGAATTTTAATCAGTAATAAATAGAGACTGAAGAATTTCTTGAGAAGAGTGGGAAAGTCAGATTTATACATAAGGAGGATTACTTTTTACTGCAGGATGTTGAATATGTTGTAGGGAGAATGGAATGGGGAAGAGAAAACATGTTAGGAGGCTATTGTAATACTCTAAGCAGATGGTGATGAATGCCTGTACTGGTTGGGAACAAGATGGCAGCTGATTACTTGTGTACTTTAAAATTAAAATTGAATTGAATTGAAAATGTAAATTAAAGAGAAGTCAGTGATTTATTATTTAATCAATCATCATTTTATTGTTAGTAAAATGCTTAGAAGGAACTTGCAAGTAACACTTGTTATAGAATCAGAGGAGTATGGATTCTGGTCTTACCATGATGACCATGGATGGGTCACTTTATCCCTCTAAATACCATTTACCTCACCTGTAAGATGATGGCTAGATTATTTATATTTTCTCTTCTGTTCTAAATTCTCTGATACTACAACCCAAGGTCTCCTTGACATTCTTTGAGTTTTACTAATGTCCACTTATTATTTTATTGTTCTAGTCTGCTTTCATGGTCAATACTTCCCTAGGATATAGAATATGCCCTTATGTATAGCAGAGACTTAAAAAAAATGTTTCCTGAGTTGAAATAGTGACTCTCTGATGTGGTCAGGCATTCATAGAGCATGTGTTGGTATACCCTGGAGGAATATTCTCACTGGCCCTTGAGGAAAGGTGAAGAGCCAGTGAAGATGTCTGCTTCCTACAAGGTGAGCTGGCATGTCTTGGCCACAAGCTCTCAGGAGACCTATGAATATGGCGATGTACTAAAACCTACTCAGAGCCTGGAACTTGGCATTCAGTGCCACTGATTCATTTCCACTAATTCATTTTGTAACATTAGACAAATAATGTGCTCATTTGGAATGTATTTCCTCATATCTGAAACATGGATAAATGGTCTGTCTCACAGAGGATTATTTTGAACATTTATCTAGTAATGATGAAAGTGCTTTAGTGTGGTTTTATTATTCTTATTACAAAGGACAGTGTCCAGCCATGGTACATTTCAACTTGATTAAAAGAACTAAGTATCTTCCTTGGATAGGCTAAAACCTTTTGTGATTACTAATTGGAAATCTTTTGTCCAAAAGAAGCCAAAATGAATTTGGGCTAAAGACCACAGTATAGAAGATCAGTCCCCAAACTGATGACTTATAAGACTTCTGCCATTCATGGTTAGTCATTTGTTAATTTTTAAGTAAGCTGTGTTATTTTGGTCAAAGCCAAAGGAACCCTGGAGTAAAAGAAAATTCGTTGACACTTGTATAAGTGTGTTTGAATTTTATAGCAGACACCCAAGCTAAGCCAATGCTGTTCTGTGCCATTTACTACACTCAGGACATAAGGTTAACAAAAGCTAATGGATGATTTCCCCTTTTATTTGAGAAGAGCTTCAAAGAAGCCTCAATCCATGAATATGACAATTATCACTCCATGGTCTAAGGTGGACATGTATCATTGGCTTACACACAGACATTTGGTTTTAATTTTATAGTTATTGCTTGTTTTTACATTATCATTTCTGTGGATTTCCTTCTTTTATCTCTACATAAAGAGTTACCCCATGCAGCAAATAATAAAATAGAGAGGGAACAAAGCAGTTTGACCAAACTTGTCAAACAATAATCAAGTCAGATAATATGTGCAATGTTCCATAGCCCCCCACCTCACATATAGCTATTTTGACAAAGTTCAGATTTCAAGTTCTTTTACCTTTTCAAAGAATGCCTGAACATTCACCATTATCCATGTTGCATATCTCTCCTTTTCAGGGCACACTTGAATTTATAGTCTAATATCATCACATTATATTTCAAAGAGTAGACATGATCTCTCCCTCTCTCTTTTTAAAGACTAGAGGCTGATTATTGTCTATTATCCTACCTTCTGCCCCTGGAAATGTTCTAATCAGAACTAGAGACATTTCATTTCTTGAATCCCTGGTAAAGACTGCTAAATCCCTTTATTTTATACCCAAAGCAACTGGTAAGTGGACACAAATTGATTTTGGAGAGGTTCCTTAGTGATAATCCTTTCCAGGTTCCCCATAAAGAAAATATAACTATTGGAGTGAATTTTCAATCTGAGTTTGAATTGGCTGATGCCTTTGTACAGTCCAAGTGGAAACTATGGTGCTTTTGTGTATCTGTCAGATGTCCCTGCTTAATGCCAGAGAAGGAATGATAAATATGTAGAATGCTTTGATGTTAATACCAACTTGTACTGGAAAGGAGTTGAGGAGAAGGCAGTTGACACTCTGGTTTTCATCCCTGTGCAAAGCATTAACAGGTGCTTGAAAATAAATGGCCCCCGTTGTGAGAGGAAGGACAGGTCCTTTGATTATATCATCTGGGCCTATATTTCCTGATTCTTGGTGTTTTGTGCATTGCAGAACTTTGAGAACCAGGAGAAATGGACATGGGGGCAACGGAAGTCATTCTCTTTATTTTGTGCTTTTTCTCCAAAGATACCTTTCTGATAAAACCTAGGCTTGTTCTTCTGTAAGGAAAAGTTGGAATTATGGGAAATCTTATGTCGATAAAAAAAAACTTATTATGGAAATTTCCTGGTGGCTAAATCTCTAGGGTTTAGGAACAGCAGGGTAATTATCAGTTGGCAAGGTGTGGAGGGCAGTAAAGGTCAAGGATTGAGCAGTACTTGATGGTTGTAGAGGGGGATCAAATGTATGATTTGAAGCCCACTAGATCACTAGAACTATAGAAGTGGCGTTAATGGGAAAAGCAAAAGACTAGATCTCCTGAAAAGTCCTTGGAGGGGTTGAATATCTTGGGAACTTTGTAGGTAGCACAGCAGATCAAGCACTAGAGTTTGAGTTGGGAAGACTTAAGTTCAAAACCTGCCTCAGGCACTCACTGACTGACTCTGGGCAAGTCATATAACTCCCATCAGCCTCAGTTTCCTCATATACAAAACATTATATTCTCCTATAGTCTGTGTTTTTCCATTCTGTAACTTTGAATCCAACATGGTACCCTTTTGTCACTCTGACCTTCCATTATGTATAGATCAGATCTGAGGTTTTAATTTTGTGTACGGATGACCAAAATTCCATTAGAATTATAATATAGATGAATAAAATTTGACTGCTGCCCAAAAGTTTTGTAGCTGAAGGATAGAATCCTTTACAACACTAAGTAGTGTTACCTGTAAATGGCCTATAATCTCCTAGAGAAGTTAGGGTGCTTCTCAGAATGGTTCTTCTATTGAGTGCACAGATCCAAAATTAATAATTAAAGAGCCAAAATCAGCACCTAAGAAGCAATTTTTTTTTCTGCACATATAAAAAAAAGGATTTTCCTATTAAATCAATTGGAAATGATTGTGTGGAAAATCAGACGCTCTAGGGACTCTCCTAGCATTACTTCTGTTTGCTCAATGGCTAAGAACTTTCTTTTAAGGTGGACTGAACCTTCAGATATCATATATGACTTGGTCCTGAATCAAATTAACGAGTGCCTCGTGAAGGTTCATATAATTTCATGTGAAAACAATGTCCTAGCTTAATATTTTCTTTTGTTCGAGAGGTCAGCATCCCATTAGCTAGTGGCTTCCTGCCAGTGGGAGGAACAGAAAAGAAACAAGGAAGAAAGGCCTGCCACCCTGGGAGAGAACTCTGAACTAGCCCCACAATCAGTAAAGGAAAAATATATCACCCGGAGGTATTAGTCCACCAAAAAATGTTTCATAATAGTTGAACACAAAAATCATTTCTGAAGTGCAATATATCATATCCCATAAATAATATGTCTCCCATCAAAAAAGTGAAGAGAAAAAAAAAACAGGAGGCGAGGAATGGGGGGAAAAGTTTTTATTAGAAGGGGTAACTGAAGGCTAAAGACCAAGCTCTCTCCCCACTAGAGAAAGGGGCCAGGTAAACAAGGAGGGCCTCTGGAGGGCTTTCAGCAGAGCTCAACGTAATGGCAAACTATAGATTGTACTGCCCCCAGGATTGGGTAAAGGAAAGAATAAAAACTCAGGCAGCCCACATGGCCAGAGGAACAGGTCCTGACCTAATACAGATTTATTCCTCTATATCCAAACAGCCCCTTTGGTCCAGGTAACAGAAACAT
>NW_027186296.1:102218614-102241983 GCF_028583685.1 Petaurus breviceps papuanus
CAGTCTCTCTCTCTCTCTCTCTCTCTCTCTCTCTCTCTCTCTCTCTCTCCTTTTTTTTCCTTCCTCCCTCCCTCCTTCTTCCCTTCCTTCCCTTTTTTTCCCTCCTTCCTTCCTTCCCTCCTTCCTTCCTTCCTTTCTTTGTCTTCCTTTCTCTCCTTTGTTTTCTCCCTTCCTTTTTTTCATTCCTTTCCTCCCTCTCTTGCTTTCTTCCTCTACCCCTCCTTCCCTTTCTTTTTATTTTCTTTCTTTTTTCCTTCCTTCCTTCCTTCCTTCCTTCCTTCCTTCCTTCCTTCCTTCCTTCCTTCCTTCCTTCCTTCCTTCCTTCCTTCCTTCCTTCCTTCCTCTTTTTTTCTTTCCCTTCCCCCCTACCCTTCTCCTTCACAACAATCCAAAGTTACTCAGGTTTGAATTGAAGTGAATTTCAGAGGTCACAAGAAGGCAGGAAAATCCCCATTCCTTTGATAAGCCTCATAACAGCTGTAGCTTATTTCTTTAACTTTTCACAAGATTAGCACTAGTCACCTTGAAGCTGGAACAAATAGACTGCACTTCTGGGCTGAAGTAGGTTATTGCTTCACTTCCCAACCTTTTGTCCTTCCAGTAATCATGGGATATAGACTTTAAAGGGAAACTCCTATTCTATCATTATCCCCATTATCTTAGGGTCATACAGTTAGATTATAGGTTTAGGATAGAAGGGACCTTGAGGTCATCTAATTCAGTGCCTTCCTTTTACGGATGAGGAAACTGAGGCATAGAGAAGTTAAGAGATTTTCTAAAGAGAATACTTATGGTAATTAACAGCCAGATTGGACCTCAGGTCCTCTGCCTTCAAATCCAGGATGCTTTCCACTGTGCCATAGCTTAGAGGTCCTTGATATTCGTTCCTAAAATTTGAACCCTAGAGATTTCAGTGTGAGATACTGTCAACAAGCCTCAGGACTGAGCTCTACCTAGGAATCTATCAGAAGTGGGTTTGATGTTTTTGGAAAGCCACCTCTTATTAGAAACTCTCCAACTTGGTACATGGATTGTCATCCCTTCACAGGCAATGACCTTACTGACTACCCATGCTTATGATGGATGGAATAGGTGTATTTGTGCTACGCATTAGGAGAAATCCTGCCTCCAGACCATCATCATCCTCTTCCCAGTCTCCCCTTGGCCACTGTATTTTAACATTTGCCTCTTAATGTAATGCCTCTAAAAATAGGAAGTTAATCATGACATAAAACCAGAGGTTTTAGGGCTGGAAGGAACGTTTGGAATCCTCTAGTCTGATTCCCTTGTTTTATTAAGGAGGAGAGTGAGGGCTACAGAGGTGAAGGGAATTATCTAGGGTTAGAAGGTAGATAAATTACAGGGTGAAGAGAGGCAACATGGTATAAGGGAAAGAACACTGAAAATAGAGATGGAAGAACTGAGCTCTCAACTGTAGGCAAGCCATTTAACTTGAATGAAAATAAGTTTCCTTAGCTGTCAAATGGGGGTATAAATACTTGCTCACATTTATATAATGTTTTATAGTTTACAAAGTATTTTCCCTCCCAAAATGTCCTGAGGTATTTTAATAACTGACAATTACAGTGCACCTTACTGTGAGAGGATCTCATTTTAGCTTCCCACAAACCCTCAGAGGTGGGCATTACAGATATTGCTTTTTCCATTTTATAAATGAAGAAACTGAGACTCAGAGACTTAAGGGGTTTGTACAAGGACTCAGCTAATAAGTACCAGAACCAGGATTTGACCTTGGTCTTTCTGATTCCAAGTTCATTATTTACATCTTATTTTTTTATTTATTATTTGTTACTCATTATTTATGTCTTATTATTTCCATTTTAAAGATGAGAACACTTAAGCACAGATAGGTTAAATAAATCACCACATGCAATGGGAAGTTGGTGTCCAGGTTTCCTGACTCCAATACTGTGTTCCTCCTCCTGGCTTTATCATTTATTTCCTGTGTGATATTGCTTAAATCATTCCCCAATCTAGGCTTCATTTCCTCAAATAGAAAATAAGGGAGTCAGATCTCTAAAGTCTCTTTCAGCTCCAATAACTGATGATTCTGATTATTATAACCATGATACAACAAAATTATTCTTCCTCAACCAAAACAATTCCTAGTAGTCTATCCTTGGGAAGAAGAGTTGGTAGAAACAGCTTGCTTACTTCATTTCCAAGTAAAAACTTTTGTGACATTATATATGGGCCACTTTTCTCATTAACTTGATTTTATACCAAGCAGGGTATTAGATTGCCTCTTTTCTATTCTAATCCCACAAACAGTAAAACACAACTACATCTTCAACTTGTAACCAGAGCCCCGAGATCTTCTCAAGATGAATAGAGAACTTCAGGAAATCGAGGCTCGTCTTCCTTTTCCAGGTTTTGAATCAAAATAGCAATTAAATCTTTCACATGTAGTTCCCTTGCCAAGATGGATAGAATTCCTCAATTGAGACAAATGTAAATCAATAGGACCAAGTGCCACTGTCACCTGTCTCTGTTTAAATTGGGACATGGATCCTCCACCTGTTTGGGACAATGCAGGAGGTCACATTTGGCCTTTACACATGCTTTTTACCCAGCAAGATGAAACGAACACTCTGAGGATGAACTCTACAGGCATGTTTCACATGCTGATTGGAATTAAGTTTCACTTTTCTTAGCTACCTATCAATCCTGCTCTGTTTATTTTTTTTTAAAGTCATGAGCCTTGAATTGGGCTGCAGATCAGGTGCTAACCTGCCTTGGCAAAGAGAGTTTCCTCACTGGGATTTCCCTATATCACTGAAATCACAGATATACTAAAAGTGGAAATTATAATACTTTCTCTGTTTATCTCCCAGGGTTAGTATAAGGTAAATGCTTTGCATATTGTTAAGTGTTGAGTAAATATTATTTATTATTTTAAGTGACTTATTTTTTCGTGCAGTAGAGGTGGAAGTTGTTTTGGAAAAGGAAGAGGTGTCCAAAACATGTTAAAGCTAGAAGAAACCTTTGAGATCTTCTTGTCTAGTGGTTCTCAAAGTGTGGTCTGTGAACCCATGAGGGTCCCTTTCAGAAAGTCTACAAGGTCAAAACTCTTTTCAAAATAATATTAAGGCCATGATCTTTGCCTTTTTCACTCTAGTTCTCTCAGTGGAATTTTCCAGATTCCCCATTGAAATAAACCTTTAAGAAACTATTGTTTGTTGAGTTTGAATATAGTATCAAAGAATAATATCCTCAATTATCTAACAAGGCTATTGAAATACTTCTCCCTTTTAAACTGTGTGTATGTATGTATATACACATCTATCTGTCTTGTCTATCTATCTATTTCTCTATTTCTGTGTAAGGCTGGTCTTTTTTTAAAAATATGTTTCAACCAAACATCATATTGCAATAGATTGAAGACAGAAGCAGATAGGAGAATCCAGCTGTCTTCTATGAAGCTAGACATTAAAGTCATTTGCAAAAAATATGTAAAGCAATACCACTCTTCTCACTATATTTTTATTTTGGAAACTATGATTATTTTTCATTTAGGTATATTATTTATATGAACATATATTGGGTTTATTATTACCTTCAATGACTTAATAAATACATATTTTTAAAATGATCGATTTGATTTCTAATATGGCAAGTATTAATGGATAGAATCTACATAAACAAAAGCTCTTTAGCACCCTTAATAATTTTAAGAGTGTAAAGGGGTCCTGAGAACAAAAAATTTGAGAGTATCTGATCTAGTTCAAACTCTTCCTCTACAAATGAGAACCAGAAAAGAACAAGTGAGGAACAGAGAAGCAAGAAGACAATAGCAGAGAAGGGATTTGAAATCAGGTGTCTTGACGCCCAGTTCAATTCTCTTTTCTCTACACCATGATGACTCTAAGGAAAAAGAAGAGGGAAAATTTGAGGAGAAAAAGATTAAGTTAAATGACAAATAGTCAAGAAGCCTGTAGAGGAAGAAAATAGCTGGTATCAGACAGGTAACAAAACTATCTACTCAAGGCATATTTTGGTTAGTGTTTAATTTCTTCACTGAGTTTTGCAAGAAACTGTCTGATGGAAATCACCCAACATTTGGAGTCAGCAAACCTGGGTTCAAAACTAGCTCTGCTTTACTAACATAATTGGTAGCACATCCATTTCTTACTCAGGGCAGATGTGTGTGTGTGTGTGTGTGTGTGCGCATGTGTGTGTGTGCGCTGTAATATGTTTTCCCTAAGAACTAGAAAGGGGTAGCTAGGTCACACGGTGGATAGCACTGGGCCTGGAGTCAGGAAAACTCACCTTCCTGAGTTCAAATCTGACCTCAGACACTAGCTTTGTGACCCTGGCCAAGTCACTTAATACTATTTACCTCAGTTTCTTCATATGTAAAATAAACTGTGGAAGGAAATCGCAAACCACTCTAGTATCTTTGCCAAGAAAATGCCAAATGGGGTCACAAAGGATTAGACACAACTAAACAACAAAGTCACAAGGTAGTATCCAGGGAATATAGAGATGAAAAATGGTTGTCTTTGATCAACGGTGTACCCTATTTTATATTATTATGTAATACAATTATCATATATCATTATGATATAATCATTATATAATATAATTATATTTTCTATTAAATTAAATATCTTAAAATATTTTTAGGTCAGAAAAATTTAAGTGCATTTTATTACATATATATATATGTATATATATACACACATATTTATGCTTCCATAAGGTATTCTTTTATTCTGAGAAAGCGTATTTCCAAATATTTCTGGAACATCCAAATCATTTCACATATTCACTAGAAGTACATTATTGTGTCCATTTCCTTACAGCTCCTTCAAGAAATTTCATTTTTCCTTTTTTTGCTATCTTTTCCAATCTTTTGGGTGTGAGGTGGAATCCCAGAGTTGCTTTTAATTTGAATTACTCTAATTATTTATGATTTGGACCATTTAAATATTATCATTATTGATAGTTTGTAATTAATCTGTTGAAAACTGTTTATTCACATCTTTTTGACCATTTGTCTATTGGGAAGTTGCTCTTGTTTATATAAATTTGAAACAATACCTTATATCTCTTAGATATGACATCTTTATCAGAGAAAAATTCTGCAAATATTTTTTCCTACCAGTTAACTATTTTGTTTTTAATTTTAACACCACTGGCAAAAAATTAATTTTATATAACTACAAATGTCTACTTTATCATCAGTGATCCTCTCTATCACTTGTTTGGCCATGAATGCTTCCCTTCTCCATAATTTTAAAAGATATTTTATTCCTTTATCTTCTAATTTGTTTATGGCATGATCTTTTCTATAAGCAATGCATCAAGGTGGATCTTATCTTGGTATGTGGTACAAGATATTGGTTTATACCTAATTTTGTTGGACCACTTTCTAGTTTTCTCAGTAGTTCTTTTGATTAGCAGAGTGCTTTGGTTCTGTTGGACACTGTGGAACCATGTGGACAGAGGACAGAGAACTGAGGCAGGAATTAAGAAGATCTGAGTTGAATTCCAACCTCAGATACTTATTAGCTGTGTGACCCTGGCAAGTCACTCAACCCTTATTTGCCTCAGTTCCTCATGTATAAAATGGGAATACACTGGAGGAAGAAATGGTAAAACACTCCAGTATCTTTGACAAGAAAACCCCATGGGGGTCTCTTCTCCTGGATACCTTTTCCTCTCTGGGTTTTTGTGATACTGCTCTCTGCTGCTTCTCCTCTTACCTGACTGCTATTTCTCAATTTCCTTTGCTAGATCTTTATTCAGGGCATGACCGTTATCCTTGACTTTTTAAATGACATCTGCCAAGTCTTGTGTAATCTGGTTCCTTGATACTTGAACTCTTTCAGGTTGCTTGCAGTATCATCATCATCATCATCATCATCAACAACATCATTGTCATTTATGTTGGAGCTCTGGATTTTGCCTGTTATATACCTGGGGGGTGGGGAGTTTTAAATTTAGCCTTTTGTTTATAAGTGGATAATGCTTGAATTTTTTACTTCGGCCTTTGGTTTCCAATAAGTCTAGGTAGTTTTTCTTTATGATTTCTTGAAATACAAGTGTCTTTTTTTGTCATTCTTTTTAGCTGATTGAGGCATAGATTGTTTCTCCTTTACCTGTTTGCCAGTTCTTTTTTAAAAAAATAATATATATCTTACAATGTCTACTATTTTTTTAACCTTTTGATTTGGTTTTGATATTTCTTACAGTCTTACAGTCCTTGCTTTCTGTTTGCCCCATTCTAATTTCAATTCCCTGGTAAAGTTTACTGCTATCTACTCTAAGTTATTTTTAATTATCCTTATTCTTTCCTACCAAGGTCTGATTTAAATTACCTTTAGATTTTGTTTTTTCTCCTTCATTTTTCTAGGAACTGTGCTAGTCCTTATTTCCTGGATGTTCTGGGCCTCTTGATGACTACCTGAACTTTTACTATGGAGTTCCTTTCTCCTTTTGCAGAGTTCACCTCTGATTTTCTCTCAGTCTGTACTATTTCTTCATTGTTTTTGACACTTCTGTTTATCCCATCTTTAGTCTTAAGATCTAGATTTGAGCTTTGTGCCTATGTCAGACTCTGTTCCTTCCTGTAGTCTTGGAGGGTATCAGAAGGCCTTGCTTGGTCCTACATGCAATGACTAAGACTAGACCTTGACTTCTGTGGGAATTCCTGGGTGTTGACTCAGTCTCTTGGTGCTGCTACTTGTGTTTTGGTCCTGGTCTCCTTTTTGTCTCCTTCTCCTTGCAGATGCTTGAACCCAGAGTTGGTTGTTAGTTGCATCCAAAGATTTTCTGGTAAATGTTTGCCAACTGGTTCTCACAAAAAAAATACACATGACACATTTTTAAGTTTAATCTGAATTTTCAATATTTTCTCCATCGCTTTCTTAAGCGTAGATAATCAACACAGTAATAAACCAAACCCTGATTGGCCTTTGCCAATTTTCAAGGTGTAAACACTTAAATTAAAAAATTGACAATTGGCTCTCCTGATCTACTTCAAACTGACTCTAGTGCACCCCTGGTTCCATCACTTGCCATGAGCCTGACAGCCCCTAGGCAGATTTGCTCGATTGTCCCAGCAGCCTCTAATGAGACCCCAGGTGCTTTGATTCTCAGGTTCAGCCATGGTCCTTCTCCTACTGTGGCTTGAGTGTGGGCTATGTGGATATCAGTCTGACTTGGCTGGCTGCTATGTCTCAGGTAGGGTTGACTAATCTTTGGTCTGGTCTTATCTCTGCTGTGCCCCAGACATGGCTTCTTAAGTTCTGTGTTGGGCATTGATCTTTCCCTGTTTTCTGCTCTGGGTCCCCATTTTGTGTGTGTTGACCTTCCACCTAACCTGGCTTGTACTAGTTACTGCTCCTGTAAGATTCTGGTGTGTGTGTGTGTGTGTGTGTGTGTGTGTGTGTGTGTGTGTGTGTGGTGTGAATACACAGTCCGGGACTAGAGGGAAGGTCTTGTAGCTATTTCTCCTTGGTTTGCTGTATCATTGTTCCTTCTGGTACATTTTTAATGTTTTACTCGGATTTTTGTGGGGGACCACTGCTTCCTTAGGTCCTAACACACTGCTATCTTCTTTCCACAATTCCTTTTCAGACATAACATTTTATTCAGAAAGGACCTTAGAGATCATGTATTTCTATGAAGAAGGATTTTTGTCCCTAGGTTACTAAAATCACAACTAATTGTAATTTGGGGGGAATTGGGTATTGTATTTAATTGAATTTCTGATTACCTGAGGGTTAACCTCCCCCCCCCCAAAAGAAAGATAAATGGAAAGGAAGAAAAAAGGAAAAAAACCTTTTAGATTCAGTCCTGTTTTTGGATGTGATACAGCATAATGGAAAAGGCACTGGCAATGCAAAGTGGTCTATTATTAGTGTTAGCCTCTGAGTCAGGAAGACTTGGGTTATTTTCTTGAGTTTCTTATACATCCTGGCTACATAACTCTGGGTAAGTCATTTAATTTCTCAGTGCCTTCAATCAATTCTAAAGGGGTAAGTCTCAGGAAGGTGCTTACCTACATTGGGAGGGGCAGTTCTTTTTTTTTTTAAATTCAATTTTTAATTTATTTGTTTCCTTTTAGTTTACAGGATTCAATTCCACAATTCCTTGAATTTCACATTTTGTCCCCCTCCTTACCCTCCCCCCCCATGGCGTCTTATAATCAAGTATAGGATCTGTAAATACTTTCACATTATACAATGGTCAGGTTATAAGGATGGATTGTACCAGCTGGAATGAAAAATGGTAAAGAGGACATAAAATCAAATAAGAGAACGAAAAAGATCAGGTATTTTGCTTCCACCTGGATATAAATTTAGTTCTTTCTAGTTCTTTCTCTGGATGCACGTTTTTCTCTCCATCATGCATCTTTTGGGATTGACTTATATCCCTGCATTGTTGAGAAGAGTCCAGTCTATCAAAGTTGGTCATCACACATACGTTGTGTCTGTAATTGTGTACAAATTCCTCCTGGTTCTACTCTTCTCACTCAGCATCAGTTCTTTTAAGTCTCTCCAGGTAAATATGAAGACCGCCTGCTCCCTGTTTCTTATAGCACAATAATATTCCATAACATGCATATACCACAACTTGTTCAGCCATTCCCCAATTGATGGACACCCCCTTAATTTCCAATTCTTTGCCACAACAAAAAGAGCTGCTATAAACATTTTTGTACATATGGGTCTTTCTCCCATTTCTATGATCTCTTTGGGATATAACCCTAGGAGTGGTATTGCTGGATCAAAGGGTATGAAAGTATTTATAGCCCTTTGGGCATAGTTCCAGATTGCTTTCCAGAAAGGCTGGATCAGTTCACAACTCCACCAACAATGCATTAGTGTTCCCATTTGCCCACATCCTCTCCAGCATTTGTCATTTTCCTGTTTTGTCATCTTAGCCAATCTAACTGGTGAGATGTGGTACCTCAGAGTTGTTTTGATTTGAATTTCTCTAATCAATAGTGAATTAGAGCATTTCTTCATGTGCTTATAGATAGCTTTAATTTCTTTCTCTGAAAACTGCCTGTTCATATCCTTTGACCATTTATCAATTGGGGAATGACTTGTATTCTTATAAATTTGACTCAGTTCTCTGTATATTTTAGAGATGAGTCCTTTGTCAGAGACATAGGTTGTAAAGATTCTTTCCCAATTTCCCACCTCCCTCCTAATCTTGGTTACATTGGCTTTATTTGTACAGAAACTTTTCAATTTCATGTAGTCAAAATTATCCATTTTACATTTTATAATGTTCTCTAATTCCTGTTTTGTCATAAAGTCATTCCCTCTCCACAAGTCTGATAGGTAAACTATTCCTTGTTTTAGCAGACTGCTTACAGTATCAACCTTTATAGCTAGATCATGAACCCATTTAGACTTGATTTTGGTATATGGTATTAGATAATGGCCTATGTCCAGTTTCTGCCATACTATATTCCAGTTTTCCCAGCAGTTTTTGTCAAATAGTGAGTTCTTATCCCAAAAACCAGGGTCTGGGGGTTTATCAAACAATACATTACTGTAGTCGTTGACTTCTGAATCTCGTGTGCCTAATCTATTCCATTGATCCACTCCTCTATTCCTAAGCCAGTACCAAGTAGTTTTGATGACTGCTGCTTTATAGTACAGATTGAAATCTGGGAAAGCTAGTCCACCTTCCCTAGCATTTTTTTTCATTAATTCCCTTGATATTCTGGATCGTTTATTCTTCTAGATGAATTTTGTTACTATTTTTTCTAACTCTATAAAGTAGTTTTTTGGTAAATTAATTGGTATGGCACTAAATATATAATTTAATTTAGGTAAAATTGTCATTTTTATTATATTAGCTCGACCCAGCCATGAGCAATTGATATTTTTCCAATTAGTTAGATCTGACTTTATTTGTGTGAAAAGTGTTTTGTAGTTATGCTCATACAGGTCCTGGGTTTGTTTTGGCAGGTAGATTCCCAAATATTTTATAATGTCTACAGTAACTTTAAATGGGATTTCTCTTTCTACTTCTTGCTGTTGAGTTTCATTGGAAATATATAGGAATGCCGAGGATTTATGTGGGTTTATTTTATATCCTGCAACTTTGCCAAATTTATTTATTGTCTCAAGCAGTTTTTTACTTGATTCTCTAGGATTCTCTAAGTATATCATCATATCATCTGTGAAGAGTGATAGCTTGGTCTCTTCTTTGCCTAACTTGATTCCTTTGATTTCTTTTTCTTCTCTAATTGCTACTGCTAACATTTCTAGTACCAGATTGAATAAGAGGGGTGATAGTGGACACCCTTGTTTCCCCCCTGATCTTATGGGAAATGCTTCCAGCTTCTCCCCATTGCATATAATACTTGCTGATGGCTTTAAATAGATGCTACCTATTATTTTAAGGAAGACTCTATTTATTCCTATACTTTCTAATGTTTTTTAATAGGAATGGATGTTGTATTTTGTCAAAAGCCTTTTCTGCATCTATTGAGATGATCATGTGGTTTCTGCTAGTTTTATTGTTGATATGCTCAATTATACTGATGGTTTTCCTAATAGTAAACCATCCTTGCATTCCTGGAATAAATCCTACCTGATCAAAGTGTATTATTCTTGAGATAAGTTGCTGTAGTCTTTTGGCTAGTATTTTATTTAGAATTTTTGCATCTATATTCATGAGGGAGATTGGTCTATAATTTTCTTTCTCTGTTTTATCTCTTCCTGATTTAGGTATCAGTACCATATTTGTGTCATAAAAAGAATTTGGTAGGACTCCTTCTTCACTAATTTTCCCAAATAATTTGTAGAGTATTGGAATCAATTGTTCTTTAAATGTTTGATAGAATTCACTAGTGAATCCATCTGGCCCTGGAGATTTTTTCCTAGGGAGGTGACTGATGGCTTGTTCAATTTCTTTTTCTGAGATGGGATTATTTGTTTGTATGTTTCTAAATATTCATCCATTTCCCTAAGATTGTCAAATTTATGTGCATACAATTGGGAAAAATAATTCCTAATTATTGTTTTGATTTCCTCTTCATTGGAGGTAGATTCACCCTTTTCATTTTTGATACTCATAATTTGGTTTTCTTCTTTCTTTTTTTTATCATATTGACTAAGGGTCTATCAATTTTGTTGGTTTTTTCATAAAACCAGCTTTGGTTTTATTTATTAGTTCAATAGTTTTCTTAATTTCGATTTTATTAATCTCTCCTTTAGTCTTCAATATTTCTAGTTTAGTATTTAATTGGGGATTTTGAATTTGTTCTTTTTCTAGGTTTTTCAATTGCATGCCCAATTCATTGACCTCCCTTTTCTCTAATTTAATCATGTATGTACTCAGGGATATAAAACTTCCCCTAAGAACTGCCTTTAATGCATCCCACAAATTTTGGTATGTTGTCTCATTATTATCATTCTCTTGAATGAAATTACTGATTGTTTCTATAATTTCTTGTTTGACCCACTCATTCTTTAGGATCAAATTGTTTAATTTCCAGTTAGTTTTTAGTCTGTCTTTCCCTGGCCTTTTATTGCATCATGATCTGAGAATGATGCGTTTAATATTTCTGCCTTACTGCATAGAATTGTGAGGTTTTTATGCCCTAGAACATGGTCAATTTTTGAATATGTGCCATGAACTGCTGAGAAGAAAGTATATTCCTTTTTATCCCCATTCAGTTTTCTCCAGAGATCTATCATACCTGTCCTCTCTAAAATCCTGTTCACCTCCTTAACTTCTTTCTTGTTTATTTTGAGGTTGGATTTATCAAGTTCAGATAGGGGGAGATTAAGGTCTCGGAGGGGCAGTTCTTTACCAGGTATTGTTTACAACAGTGAAATCCCAAGTCCAGTCAACAAAAAAAGGCATTGAGTTGACAGTAGTCCTCAGACCTTTGCTACTTTCCCCTTCACTTTATTCATTGAGAAAACTGATCGGAGAGACTGTAAGTTCCTTATCCCCAAGTTATTGGCCAAGTGAAGAACATAGCTCATATACACTAAGTCTCATACCAGTGTCCCTGCCATTATATCGTGATTAATATTTATAGCAGATGGCCCACCAATCGACCTCTGCTCCCCAGGTGTTTTTGAGGAAATGCATCTTAACTTTGACAAAGCAAAAAGACCAGTAACTGACTTTGGAGGTCATCCAGTCCAACGTTCTGTCCTCCTTGGTATAAACATGAATGCTACTGAATTAACTTATCAAAAGTCATCAAATGAAGCTGTTGCCCTAAGAGTTTCCTTGAATGTCACTGTCAAAAAACGTTTTTGAAGCCCATGATTCTGAGGAAGGTATTTTTTCCGCCTTTTCATTTACTGCCTTACAGATTAGGAAGGAATTATGAAGGGGAAAACTTGGTGTATAGTAACCAAAGATATTCACCTTAAATAACTTTTTATGTGAGTAGTGACATATTAACTAATTTTATTTATCTATACTTTAAAAAGGTTTATAGCATATAATGTATATATACATATATATAATTTATGGACTTTTCGGGGGACGGGGGATGAGTTCTGCAGGAGTGGTAAAGGAGAAAAGGATGTGATGGCTTTGAGGTCTGGGGAAACCATCACTAAAGGGAGAGAAAGTGAGCCAAAAGGGAATATAAGAGAAATAAAAAAGACTGAAATTACCAAAGATCTCAGGAAGAGAAAAAGTTCAACTAAAAATCTTGAACATAAAAGATTTAAAAAAGAGTCCTACAACAAAAGGAAGTATGTTCTCCAGATCAGCTGAGTCCAGAGATCTATGAATAAATATTATAAGACAAAAGAAAATCAGTCACCACCTGATGAAGGAGAGGATTCCTGAATCGTTTGATAGAGAAAGCAGAATTGTGAAAACAGAATTAGTGGTCTGTACAGAAGAAATAATTGACGGGATAGAAAAACTTGAACCTACTGTGGCAGGTCTCACAAAAGAAACAAAAGAGAAAATAATTTATAATACAACACAAGAAGTGAAGGATGAGCTGGAAGAGAAGAAAAGAAAGAAAAAAGGAAGAAAGTAGGAAAAAGAAATAAAAGAAGAAGGAAGGAAAAGGAAGATAAGAAAATGGAAGAAAGGAAGGAAAATCATAAAACTTTCCTTTGCCTCTAAAAACTTTCACTTTTGATTGAATTTGACATTTGATTCTGAGTTCATCTCGAGTCTCATATAGCACTTAAGCATTCCCCAATGTGAACAACCATTTTCTTCTTCTTGTTCCCTTTATCACTTCTCACTGATACTTCTCTTCTTTTGGATTAGTGAGCTTTTTCTTTTCTTGAGCCCTGCTTAGCCCAAACTCAATACTACAGAGAAAAATATCAAATATCAAAGCTTGCCTTCTCAAGGAGAAGCCCTAAAAAAGTGAACAGAAGCCCTAAAAAACTGTATTAGACAGATTCACAGTTCTCATTTTCAAGGCCTGTGAACTATGGGTTGAGTCTAGCTGGTCAAAGAAAAGGATCTTGCAATTATCTGATGAATTAGGGCAATGTCAAAAACCAATTTAGACTATTCAAACCAAAGTCCATTTTCAACACTGCCCATAATTACTGGGTAATCCTTTGAATTTCATTTTCTAGATGACTGTTGATCTCCTTTTTCACTGACATTCTAGGAAGCCAAACTCTACCCCTTCATATTCTAATATTCTGGATGAATCTCTATTCATTGGTGATTAGCGTTTCAATATGGGGTGTGTCTCTTATGTTCAGTATAGCAGGGCAGGCAAGATCATCATTTACATGCAGTACAAATGGAAATGTGACATTGTTATCAATATTCAAACATAGACCCTTAGTCTAGTTATCCTGACTTGTGACACCAGAAAATAATAAAGGAAGTGTTTTCATATTCATTATAAAAATGAATCCATTGTTAGCTCTTCCTTTATGGTGTCAAAGTCTATAGGGTTCATTGTTCAGATACTAGGACATTTTACATACTAATGAATCCCTATTGAAGCCCTATAAGATTAGTAGTAATCACCCTTCTCAGAGCATGGAACCTAATCATTAGAGCTAGGTTTATAATATGAAAATAAAACAGTTACAAAGTCCCAAAGGCATCTAGATGAATTTAACACTCTTTGTTCATCCTTCCTGGGTTCACAGCCAACTTTTGACATTTATTAGTTATGTTACCAGGGGCAGACCACTTAACCTGTTTGAACTTCAGATTCTTTATCTGTTTTTTTAAAGGGGGATTATGATACCAGTAACAGTGCCTTGACTTTTGTCCGTGTCAAATGAGATAATGGACATAAAGTATCTTTGCAAACCTTAAAATGCTGTCAAATACTAGTTACAAGAATCATTCCCATTACTACCACCATCATCACGGTTGAGAGGCAGACTGACCTAGAGGGTTGGCCTGAGATTCCAGAGCACAGGTTCTCATCTTGCCTCTGACATATACTGGGTATTTGACAATGAACAAGCCATGTCACTTCCTAGCGCTCCAGGCAATTTCCTAAGATAAGACTGTACATATAAATGACTTCTCAATCTGAATCAGTGGAAGGAGTTTCTATCCTTGGAGCTCCCGATATTAATGAAATCACAGGTCTGGGCCAACTTGTCACCTCCTTCCACCCCTCCTCATCCTTTCCTATTGGCATTAAGGAGCAGTTTCAAAGTTAAGAAATCTCTTCCTTAAAATAATACTCTTTAAGCCTAAGTAGGAAGGAAGAAAAGACTGTTACTTCTCTCCTTATCCTTGGATATTCCCATTTAGAGTCTTCAAGACAGAAATTTCAGTCATTAAAAGATTTGTGTAAACATTACATGACCATTTTTGCCCTAAGAGAATACTCATGTCAAATTTGTATCAAAATTTTGGCTACAGCTATGTCATTAGGTACTTTATAATCAATCAATCAACAAGTATTTATTAAGTGCCTATTAAGTGCTGGGTATTCAAATAGAATCTGGGGATACAAATATAATGAATGAATGAAACATTCTGGCTCGTTCACTTCCAGACATCAGGGGCTGTAATTTGGATGGTGTGTATATTAACAACATCAATTTACATGGGCTTTTTATATTTTGCTGTTCATTTGTCTTCATGACTCCATTTGGGGTTTTCTTGGCAAAGATATTGCAGTGGATTTCCATTTCCTTCTCTACCTTATTTTGTAGACAAAGGAAACTGAGGCAAATAGGGCTAAGTGACTTCCTCAGGCTCACAGTTAGTAACTGTCTGAGTCTGGATTTGAACTTAAGTCTTCCTGACTCCAGGCCCTCCAGGCCACCTAGTTGCCCCTGCTTTTTATATATACAATTGTAGTTATATATTGCAGAATCACTGAATGTGAGTGTAAGAAAGTTTCTTGTCTGGAAGCATCAAAGGGCCTCTAACAATATCCTGACAGATTAATATCTAGACTTTGAATGCTGTAAGAGTAAGAACTTAATACCTTTTGAGGAGTCCATTACATTCCAGTTTTGGGTAATTCTAATTGTTGGGAGGTTTCATTCTCTTAGGTTGTAATATCTCTTAAATTTTCACCCAGTACTCCTCATTCTGCTCTTTGGAAATGAGCAAAATAAGTCCAATCCCTATTCCACATGAAAACCATTCAATTGTGTTCAAGAACTTAATATGTCCTACTTCACACCCCCTCCCCCAAACTCAAGTCTTCAGTTCTCCAGGCTTAACATCTCCAGATGTCACAGGTGCCATTTGCTTAGTGTGGCTGAGGCAACAGAATATGGTGCAAAGCACATTGGTCTGGGAGCCAGAAGTTTCTTACTGTTCACTTTTATGTAGTTCTTTTCCCTTTACCAAACACTTTTCTCACTGCAGATCTATTATGCACAACTTGCTATTCCTTTCAAATATACAACAAAATCATCCCTCCTCTCTCTCTGTCCACATAGGGATCATATATCCTTACCTGTGAGTGCTCTGCCTGAAGGAACATAAATTTTGATCACTGAAACCAAGCAAGATAGCCTGGTGTTTATGGACTACATCTTTTTTTGTTGGTTTTGGTGGCAATTAGGGTTAAATGACTTGTCCAGGTTCACACAGCTAATAAGTGTCTAGGCTGAATTTGAACTCAGGTTCTCCTGACTTCAGAACAGGTATTTGATTTTTTTTACTTGGATTTTTTTTTAATAAACCATACCTTAAACCTGAATCACTCTGATTCTGTAAAGTAGGTTAGAACCAGGCTGTTTAGAACACCAAACAGAACTTTATATTTAATCCTATGGATAACAGGAAACCACTGGGGGTTATTGAGTAGGACGGTGCTAGGGCAGATCTGTGTTTCAAAGAGATCATTTTGACAATTGTGGGAGAGGAATTGGAAAAGGGAGAGCATGGGGGAGAGGAGGGAAGGGGTTGGGAAGGCTAGTTAGGAAGCCCTTGCAATAGTCTAGGCTAGAGCTCATAAACAAGGGCAGTAGTTGTGAGAATTATAAGAAGGTATAGATGTGAGTGTTGCTGTGGAAATAGAAATGGCAGTCCTTGACAACTGGTTGGATATGTGAGGTGGGTGAGGGAGGATTAAGGATGGCAGTAGAGTCGTGAACCTGAGTGAATAGAAGGATGGTGGTGTCCTTGGCAGAGACAGAAACAAACCCCTTGGGAAGTAGTGTGAGTTTGGGGGCAATATCCCAAATAGTTATATTGCCCACATTTTCTAAATAAAATACTGAGGTACCTAAGTTTGTTTAGTATTTGTGACCTTTTAAGCCATTTCTGTCATCAGAGGTGATGTTGGTTCAACTTGGATTTGCTCTTTGTTACCTATATGACCTCAGATATGTCATTTAACCTCCATGGATCTCAAATTCCTTATATTCCAAATGAAGAGTATGAAATGGTTTCTCAACTATAAAGCCATGATCTTATAATCCAGAGTTGCCCCACCGCGGTCCCTCCCCTGCCAACAATTCTAACCTTTGAATATTTCCTTCTAAAATTAAGATGAAAAAAATCTCTTTTTCAAGTCAAGTTGAGGCACTCCTGTTGGTTTCTGGTGAAATTTTTATGCTAAATTCAGTGGGTAAAGAGATCTAGCCTGCAACTGGGTTAGGGGCTTGCTTGTTACATTCCAAGGCCTGAGCCTGGGCCTTCATGGAGTCCTCAGTCCCAATGGGCCTCTCTCTCTCTCAGGCACTTTGGCTTTCAGCAGGCCAGGCCTCACTTGTCTTACCTGCTGCAGAGCACAAAGGGAGCAAGTTAGTGAAGGGGGAGGTGATGACAGTGGCTTCTATCAGCAAATCTTTGCAAGGATAAGGTTGCATGGTTTGCAATTAGACAACCAGGTCCTGTGGCATGGGAGATCATTTCCTTCAGCAGGTTATCATTTTGGAAAAATCAGGGGCCTTTTAATATACAGTACAACTCCCTGAATTCAGCAGAGCTTCTCTGTGCCAGCTCAAAGAAGGCCGCTCCTTAATGGCAGTTAACTCTTCAGGGAGAAACAATGACTTTTGGGCCCAGCTGCATGTACAGCTTGTAGTCTCGGTGTAAACAGTTTGTGGTGCAGAGCTGGAACTGTGAACCAGACAAAGACCCTGTTATGTTGGGTGAGAGGGGCCTCTTGCACAAAACGTTGCAGGGAGAACTGGGGAAAGTCTTCTTCTTCCTCTTCCAGAAGCCCTGGATTCTGCTTTTGCTGTTGAATAGTGCCTTGAAATATAGGGGAAACTGTTGCCCAGTCTAACATTCCCCTGGAAGGAGTTCCTACCTTTCCACATTCTGGGCTCTCTCTCCATGGTTTTGTATCTTCTTAGAGTTATGTTCCTACCGTAAAGAGGCTTGGGAAGCAGGTGGAATCTGGAGGAGATAATCAAAACACCAAGATTTGAAACCAGGAGAAGGTAATGGCAGAGGATGAGATGGATAGATAGTCTCATCAACACAATGAACACAAACTTGGACAGACCTCAAGAGAGGGTGGACAGAAGGGCCTGGTGTATGATGGTCCATGGGGTAATGAAGAGTCAGACATGACTGAACAAATTAATAACAAGAATCTGCCCCTTACTTGGGATCACAGTTTTAGAACTCAAATGGACATTAGGAAACATCAGGACCAGCGATCCTTAACCTGGAGAACACCAATAAGGTTGACAATGGCATGATGCCTATGAGCACATATGAAAAAAGTGACATCTTTATTTTCACTAACCTTTGGTTTTCTTTGCAATCTTATGTATTTTATTCAATGCATTTAAAGGAATTGTTCTGAGAAGGAATCCATAAACTTCAACCGATTGCCATAGGGTTTGAATCCCAAAGGTGAAGTGACTTGGCCAAGGCTGTATATAGGAGATAGCAGACATAGAATTCAACCTTGACCTTTCTGACTTTTTTTTCCCCACTCTTTTCCCCCTTGTATCATCCAGCTATATTTTACTGTGTGACCTTGGGTAAATCACATTACTCCCTAAACCTATTTCTTTTTCTACAAAAGGAATGTACTCATTCCTCACCACTGCCTCATGTAGTCTTTTTCCTCTAAGATGATTCTCATGGGGCAGCTAGTGAGTACAGTGAGTAAGAGCACCGGCCCTGGAGTCGGGAGGACCCGGGATCGGTTCTGGCCTCAGATACTTAACACCCACATACACACACACACAAACCAAACTGGCCATGTAACCTTGGGCAAGTTACTTAACCCCAATTGCTTTAAAAAAAAACCACATGATCAGATTCTGACTTCTACATGGAATCTTTTCTGATCCCCCTGAACTGCCAGTTCCCTTGCTCTAAAACTATCTAGCATTTAACCACTTTGTTTTTTTTTTTGTATTTGTTCTCTTTACATTTATCCTTTATATATGAATATATGTAGTATTCTTTATATACACATACACACTTATATACATATATATGTACATATGTACTTGGTTTTATCCCTGGTTAGAATGTAGCATAGTGATTCATTTTTTAATGTTTATAGCCCCAACACCCAGTACAACGTCTGGTGCCTAGTAGGCACTCAATCTGCTCATTGATTGACTGACTTAAAAACAAGGGAGACAGTGAATCAACGAGTTTAACCAGATTACAAGGTTTTTTGGGAGGTATGGGGGGAAGGCTGACAAAAGCAAGATGGGTTGACATCAGATTCTGTAAGGCTTTCATTACTAGGCTAAGGAATTTGGATTTTATTCACTTAGCAATGTGGATCCATTAAGTGTTGCATGATTAGAGCTTGACTTTAGGAAGGTTAACATGGAATCAGCATGATGGATGGATTAGAGAGGGAAAGAGTGGCATGATACTGAAATATTTCAAGTGAAAGGTATAAATGATACTTGTTTCTATCACTTACTCATCATTTCTCAATTACTTCTCCGTGTCTTGGAAACTGGATTCTAACTCCATTACTCAAATGAAATGGTTTTCTCAAAAATTAGTAATGTTCTCTTATTTTCTTAGTCCAATGGTATTTTCATAGTCCTCATCCTTCTTGACCTCTCAGTAGCTTTTGACACTATTGACAATTTTTTTAATTTTCTCTTTTCTTGGCCTCCATGACATTGATCTCTCTTAGTTCTCCTCTGAGCTATTTGACCATTCCTTCTTAATCTCTTCTGCTGGCTCATCATACATCTCCAGCCCCTATCAGTGAGTGATCCTCAAGGCTGTGTTCTAGGCCCTTTTATCGTATCACTCTAAACTTTTGCTCAGTGATTTTTATCATTTTCCATCATCTTTATTCAGAAGACTCTTAATCACATATATCCAGCCCTAATATCTACTCCATTGTATATAATCATCTTATCCAAAGCAAAATTGTCCTCTAAACTGCCCCAAGTGCTATTTGCCTTATTTCCCTGACCCTCCCTTTCTCCATTAAAGATATCACCATAGGGGGCAGCTAGGTGGTGCAGTGAATAGAATACTATCCCTGGAGTCAGGAGGACCTGGGTTCAGATTCAGCCTCAGACCCTTAACACAAAAACTAACCCTGTGACCTTGGGCAAGTCATTTTACCCCAATTGCCCCCCCCCCCCAAAAAAGATATCACCATAGCCTTCTAGTCATTCAGGTTCACAATCTTAGAGCAGAGCCAATCTTAACTCATTTTCTTCTGTTATATCCAATTAGTTGTCATATATTATCAATTCTACCTCTATAACACCTTTTCTATCCATTCCTTTATCTACAGGATATGCATGGTTCATCTTCATCACCTCTTGCCTGGACTATGGTTAGAGATTCCTAATTTTGCTTTTGGTCTCAGTGATTTCATTCTTTCATCTGTCTAATATGCTCTCCATGGAGCTATCAAATAATATTCCTAAATATGATTGCTTTCCCCCGCTTAATATTCTTCATTGGCTCCCTATTGACTGATGTAAAATGCATACCCCCCCCCAAGCCTGATATATAAAGTCCTTCACATTCTCACCCCGTCCTACACTTTCAGTCATTTTACATTAATCTCTTTCATTAACAAAGTGTTCCATTCTGGCTGGTCTCCTTGTGCTTCTTTCACATCAACATTTCATTTCCTGACTCCATGTTTTAGCACAGGATGTCTCCCTTAACTGGAATCCATTCTATCTCACCTCTTTCTCTTAAAGTCCCCATTTTTATTTAAGCCTCAGCACTCATGCAAATTCAGAAAGCCTTTCCTGATTCCTGTAGTAAATTCGTGTTTTGCTTCCTTCAATTATTTTGCATTTAATTAGCTCTTTATATGTTGAATCCTCCACTAGATTGATTTTCATCTTTGTCTTTGTAAGTCCAACACCCAGCAGAATGCTTTGCATAAAATAATCCTTGGCACATGTTCATTGGATTTGAATTTGAGTGACTGATGAAACAGCTAACATGGACAATTCTTTTGAGAAGCTCGGTTGTAAAAGAAGGTAGAAAAATAGGATGGTAGGTAGAGTGGGTGGCAAGGTCAAATGTAAGGTTTTTTTTTATTCTTCACGGGTACAATTTTAAAAATAACGTAATAAGAGCCAGTGGAAAAGGAGGAACTGAAGATAATGGTGATAAAAGTAAGAGCTCTCATGATAATGGACTATACATGGTCTTCATTTAAATATGAGGCTGTAAATATTTAAATTTGGAAGCACTTCCTTGGCATCTACAGTGACTAATGCTTACTGGATGGGTTCAAGATGGATATACCTTATAGCAAATTCTCCTCAATTAATTAATATCCTAGGAAGTTTCCAGCATGTTTTCTAGTAGCCTTATCTATTTAATATCAACCACATGTTATATCTTCAATCTATAATATCTTAATATTTTCACAAAAGAGGATTGTTCTTTTCCTCCTCAAATGATTATTTTTCCAATAATTTTTAAAAAAAATATTACAAAATTAAGGTTTTTGCCATTTAGGACTCTCTCTGGCACAGATTATATTGTTGCAGTTTGTAATGTAGAGGATAGGGGCTTATTCTTTCTGTGACCACTATGCCTCAAGCTTTATCATTATATGTGACAATATATCTTGACCCCTCATATGAACATATTTGAGATGGTTAAGGAGGAGGGATTAATAATTATTAGTTATATGGCAAGGGCTAAAAAACCAGTGAAGAATCCAATTTACTTGATAGCAATCAGAAACTCAATCTGACATGACCCTTCAAGGTATTGAAATTATAGCTTGGAATGTAAATAGAATCAACCAGCATTTCAGGGGAAGGAGAGATATTCATTTATAAATTTCATCAGGTGTGACCTAGTATATTGACTATGACCTAGTATAGTATATAGTACCACCTTTCTAGTGAGCCAGTGGAGCTCAATAAAGGAACACTTAGTAGGTTACACTCCTATGTTCACAAAGAGATTAAGGTAGGTTGCTGATCCAATCAGAAAATGAGTAAGATATGAAACTTTCTAAGAGCACGAGGAAACAATGGTTAAATTCAGTTTATGAAGCACAAAAGCTTTGATAGTTAGAGTGATTGCTCACTAATAACAGATATAGACTGATTTAAGTCTCTTTCTTGCTCCTTGTACCTGCAGAAGACAATTTTATCTTGCCATAAGTTGTAACATAGATCTTTCTTTGGTTTATTTAGACTGGGCCTACATGATGATAATGGAAAAACTTAAGAATTTGAAATCCCTAAAAAGCCCAGCTCTTTAAAAAAAAAAAGCAACAGTCAAGTTAAACCAGGGAAATATAAAAGGAGATAAGGAAGAGGAAGAGGAAGAAGAGGAGGAAGAGAAGGAGGAGTAAGAGGAGAAATGGTAGCTATAACCACAAGATAAAAAATAACACAGGAAAATAAGAATAGGCTAAGAAGAAATATAATTGTCACTTTTTTTCAGGTAATATGATGATTTGCATAAAGAACTCTAGAAAAACAACTAAAAATGGTCATAACTGAGACCTTCAATAAAATAGTAGGATATAAAATAAGTCTACACAAATCATTAGCCTCTCTATGTTATTGCCAACAAAATTCAGGAGGAAGATACAGAAGAGAAATTCTCTTCAAAATAACTAGATTCTATAAAATATTTAAGAGCCCATTTGTCATAGCACAAGACCTCTATGAATATGAATTTAAAACTCTTTGCAGAAATAAACACATGTCTAAAGAAGTAGTAAGATACTAATTGCTCATGGTTGGTATGTACCAATGTAAAAAAAAAAGTTAAAACTACCTAGATTAATTTATTTAATGTCACACCAATCAAAAACACCAAAGGATTACTTTACAGAGCTAGAAAAAAAATAAAACCAAAATTCATCTGGTTGAACAAAAGGTCAAGATTTTCAAGGAAAACAATGAACATATCTTTTTGAAGTAAAAAAAAAAAACATTCATTGTGGATAACAAAAATCTTGGGAATTTACAGAGACAATTTCTAGACTTGAAATGGCTTTTGATATACAAATCCACCAGCAGATGCCAAAGTAAATCCAAAACAATATTTACAAGTATTAATGACTAATCACTGACTCAATCTGAATGTTATAGAGGGATAGCAAAATAATGGAAAACATTGTTTCTATCAATAGCTATATCTTTCTAAATATCCTTTCTGAATGTGGTGGTGAGGGAAGAAATATTAAAGCAATAGTAATTTTGACCTGATTAACAGCTAAAAATATTTGACAAACTTTTGACTTCCAAAAAGGAGAAGCAAAATCACTTGTGACAGTTTCTAAATTAAAGTTTGTGATATTTTTTCAAATGAGTAATGAATCTGAGGAGGGGAAAATTAATAGTAGTAAAATGAGCAAAGGTCCTAAGTTTAAATACTACCTTTGCAATTTATTGCCCCATGATGTTGACCAAGTCTCTTTACTTTTATAGGCATCAGTGTCTTTAGATATGAAATGAAAGTATTTGAGTAGGTAATTAAAATATGCCTTCAAAGCCTAAATGGAAAGAGAGAGACAGACAGACAGACAGAGAGAGAGA
>NW_027186296.1:102242083-102304895 GCF_028583685.1 Petaurus breviceps papuanus
AGACAGAGAGAGAGAGAGAGAGAGAGAGAGAGAGAGAGAGAGAGAGAGAGAGAGAGAGAGAGAGAGAGAGAGAGAATAAAAATAGCAGGATGTGTAAGAAAAGGAATAATTTGATTACTTGCATCACAAATGAGGCAAGGGAAGATGGACAGAAAAAGATGTGTAATCCTAGAGTGATACTCCTTTCTTTTTTTAAAGCAGTTCTGTTGATTTTTTGTTTGTTTGAGGAGAGGAGTAATTTCATTATGGGCATCACAAAGTTTTTAAAAGGAAGATGAATATAGGGAGGTATTTGATCACAGATTTTACTTATATCTTTGTTTTAAAATCATTTACTTTCCCCAATATATTCCTACGCCCTCCCCATGACTCCTAGAAAACTATTCCTTAAAACAAGGGATAAAAAAGAAGACAGAAAAAAAATAGTAAAAACTAACCAGCATATGAGAAAAGCCTGTCATTATATGACTGTTTCACAATGATCACAATGATAGCCTCCTACCTTTGCAAACAAGGGTGGAGGAAGGTGCCTTCTTATATCACATAGCAATACTACTTTTTTAAACAGAGAAGAAAATGAGAAAGTTAAGTTTTTTAAAAACTATTTTAATAGGGGTAATTGCAGAAATTATAGGAACTTTTTAACATTGTGTGCAAAAGTGAGAAAATAGGACTTAGGTAGTTTGCAATTCATGTGTTCAAATGTGTGTGTGTGCTTGTATTACACACATGTGTCTACTGTTACCAAAAAGAAAAAGGTTTATAGAATGGATTAAAAACACAACCAAATAGTATGTTGCCTACAGGAAACATAACTAAGACAAATTATATATATATATATATATATGGTAAATTTAGAGGACAGACTAAAATTTACCATGTTTTAGTTTATGTGAGAAAGTTAAGAAGTACAATATAGTACATAGTAGAAGTACATATAGAATAAAGCTGGATTAAAATTTGAAAAATGTATGCTTGTATAGCTATGTATAGCATATAGCTATACATGCATGTGTGTATATGTATATATAGTGTATATGAAATATATATGCACATATATGCATAATATATATGAAAAGCATACCATTCTTAAAGGAACCATTGAAAGTAGAAGTCTAGGGGCAGCCAGGTAGCACAGTGAGTAAGAGCACCAGCTCCAGTGTCGGGATGAGCTGGGGATCGAATCCCGGTCTCAGACACTTAGCATCCACCCAGAAACACCTGGCCATGTAACCTTCAGCAACTTACTTAACCCCAATTGCTTAGGGGCGGCCAGGTGGCTCAGCGAGTAAGAGCACAGGCTCCAGTGTTGGAATGACCTGGGGATCAAATATGGGCTCAGATACTCAGCACCACACCCAGAAATAACTGGCTGTGTAACCTTGAGCAAGTTACTTAAACCCAATTCCTTAAAAAAAAAAAAAAAGAAAGTAGAAGTTTATGATTGTGTGTGTTTGTGTGTGTGTGTGTGTTTTCAAACAAGGTCGTAGAACCCAGGTTAAGAACTCCTAGACTAGATAATCATTAAGGTTCCTTTCAATATGTATCACCTAGATGTAAGACATCATCATCCACATAATCTTTGGGGAATTTAATTGTGAAAGCTGCTGACCTTCCATTCCTCTCCTTAATTTTTCTCTTCAAAAGGTTCTTCTTGACCAAAAGCAACACTGAGCCAGTGGTATGATATTCTCAGTGAGCTATAAAGAAAATCTTCCTAGTCAATCAATTCAAGTAATTTATACAAATAGGTCAAGGCCCGATGCTAGAAGTTTGAATAAAAGATAAAAATAAAATATTCCTGCCTTCAAGGAGATTAATTTCTCTAAGGAGTTTGCATTGTCCTGATAAGAATAAAAGCTCCCACTGCAAAGACATATGGAGAAGAGAGGTTTCCAGGGCATTTGACTTACTTCTTCACTAGTCCAAAACTACCAGTACTTTTGTTTTATCTGTACCCCAACCAGTTATCTATCTCCTTATAGTGTGGTCAATTCAGGGAGAAAAGCAGCTAGTACCGACCAGAATTATCAAAGAATGAGGACTGGCAGCATCCCTAAAAATGGTGATGGAGTGGGGGTATATAGCAGTGAAAGGGCGGTGCCAGTCACTTCCCCTTCTACTTTTGAAAAGTACTGAGCTGTCAGAAACCAAGGCTTGTACAGTAGTGGGGTACTAAAGAATGTCTCAGTTGCAATGGTAAGCAATACTAGAAATCTTTCTCACCAGATCACAGGCAGCACCTCTGCTCTCTGTCTCTTTATCCTGCTCATTGATAGGAGCTGGCAAGTAATTTTCTTTGGAAAAGAGTAATAATAGAATCCGAGAGTTTTAAGAGTCTTAGTCCCAACTACACCCCAATTCATTCATCCCTGAATTGCTATATGAAGCTAATTTACCCAAATTTGGCCAAGACTGCCCTGAAAATGATGACTGAGGACAGGTCCCTTAGAAAAAGCAAGCATTTTCCATCCTCAGAAGCGATTGATGGAAGCAACAGGAGCCTTCCCTCATTAAAGGCAATTAAAACATTCAGGAATTTGTCTAACAAAGACCCACTGTTCCTTGATGCCATTTAGGTTTCTCTCAGTTCCTGAGTCAGGCATAAAATGACTGAGACCCCAGCTGAAAATTTACTTCAGAAGGAGGTAAGACATATGAATGTCATCCTTCAACGTTCACTCCAAGATTCATTCATTCTCTGGCAAAGTCATCGAAAACAACTTCTAAAACCTTCCTGCCTAAGCTTCTTAATAAACAAAGGAATCCTAATATAAGGTTGCAAACAGGCTGAGAGCTTGATATCAGGGGAGAGAATCAATCATCTGAGCTGGAATGTAATTCTTAATAACATTTGCAAGACGTCTGTGACCTGGGGAACAAGAGTTACAGGCTGTGAGAACAATCAAAGAGTATTGAATCATGCCTGCTCCCAATAACTCTCTGTAAGATCTTCTGATATTATATTTGAATAGGTTCAGTTATATGGGATCTTTCCCCAAAAGGGTTAACAATTGAACCTGATTTTAATGCTAGCACTCTAGGCTGTGATATTTTACTTTCCTAAATACTATGGGGCACATAAAGACATAGATAGGAAACACCATCCCACCCACTGTTAACTGACACTTGATTTGGGGAGTTAACACATACACATGCAAGATAACTAGAGTATAAGGCTATCTATGAATGAATTAACAATATGGTACCATCAATAAGCCTGCTAGGAGTTAGGAAAAAGGAAAATGGACTGGAGAGTAATGATCAGGGTACACTTCAGGAAGGAGACGGGTATTGAATTGGACCTTGAAGCTAGGTAGATCTGTCTACCTAGAGGTCATTTTTGCTAGAGCAGTGCATGAATGAAGGCACATATGTGATAGACTATGAGTGTATGAGCATGTGTGTGTGCATGAGTATGTGCGTGTGTGTGTGTGTGTGTGTGTGTGTGTGTGTGTGTGTGTTGGAGTGAGAGGCAATGGGCAGCAACACAGAAATGAGGTGTGGTGTGGAATGATACTCAAGAGAAGGGAATGGGATGTGATTTGACTAATGGTATAAGCAACTTTGTGGTCCCGTGAGGTGCTTCTAAAGTGGGTTTTATTGCCTTAACACATGCAGAGAGGCATAAGAGGGGGGTTTTCAAGGAGAGGCAGGTTGACTATTAGGAATGCAGATAGTAATCTTGGGCAGGTGTAGGTTTGAGGTGATGGTCCCCAAGGTCCCTTATAACTCTGAGAGTCTGTGACTATAGCAAATTCCAATATATAAAATAAAGTCTTTCTTTCTTTTCCATCCTCTTCCTCTCCCACTTCCTTTATCTTCTTCTCTTCTCATGTTTATGAAGTGTTCTATGATTTATATAACATTTTCTTTAAAAGAGTCATGAGTCAGATAATTTAAAAAATGGGCTTAGTGATTTTATCAGACCTGGGACCTGAACGCAAGTCTTCCCAATTGCTAGGACAGCCTTATATCCACTGTGCCAGGTTGATTGGGATGCTACATCATCAAAGTAAATAGAATTAGTTTCTCCTCCTTCCTTTCACCCCATCAAAGAAATTTTGCTCTATCTAATCAATCAGCCAACAAGCATTTATTAAAAGCCTACTGTATGCTAGAGCCTGTGCTAGGCCCTAGGAGTACAAACACAATAAGTGAAATAATCCCAACTAGCAAAAAGATTGCATTCTAATGAAGAAGACCACAAAGACATTTCTATTGAGAAACAGAATAGTTAGTAGCCCTCAGTTCAGTTTGAGGGGAGAGAGTGTATGATGCCTGTTTTGAACCTGCCATTCTAAAAAGACAAATGGTAGCATTCTGGGTTTTGGTTCAGCTCATTAAACCATATCCTTCACAAGTAAAGGTGCCAAGACATATTTATGATGGGTCTGTCCCTGGGTTTAGCCCTTCTGGAAGGAAACAGTAGTAGAATGATCCAAGTTTCAAGGCCAGATCTTCATTACAAGTAATTGAGTGTTCTTAGTAACTGCAAGACATTATATAATGGAGTAATCGAAAAATACAACAGTCTCTTAGAAGCCCTTGCCCCATGGAAAACCTTATGAATAACAGACAGTTCACAAATGGAAACAAAATTGAGATAAGGTTTTTTTTTTCTTAGAAAAGTAACATTTAACTTGATAAATGGAGCAGTGTCTTGTGCGTAATAAGCTCTTAATAAATATTTGGTGATAAAGAGGATCCAGGAGTGTGAGGACCTGGGTAAATTAACCAAAAACTTGTTTGGGTTTTCATAAAAATCCTCTCTTCTGATCATCACCATTTATATACAAAGATCCTGATTTATATATATATATATATATTCATAGTCACCCAAGAAAATTATTCAAAATGACCTAGAGGCCCCATGAGAGTAAACAGAGTGAGAATTAGAAAGCAAAAGACATCTTGACACTAAATCCCCTAGATTCATTGTAGTAGAATTGAGGAGTTGGAAGGGACCTGAAAGACCATCTAGTTCAGACAATCAAATAAAATAAAAACTTGAAATAACTTGTTTTAGTTCTTCAATAAGTCAGTTTTTCTTAATCTGGGGACCACAGATTCACAAGGTAGATAGATCTCTGGGGAGAAAACATCACATCTTGATCTTTACAATTTTTTTGTTGAAAATTAAAACGTCTTTCAATTATTATTTTTTTAAAAAGTATTTTTTCCTGAAAATGTATCACTAGGTTTCATTATACTACTAGAGGGCTTTATAACAAAAATGGTCAAGAACCCTTAAAGCAGTTGTGAAACTTAGATGAGGTTTCACAAAAGGTAGATGGACCAGACCAAATAGACTTTTATTACAGTGCCTTTTTAACTCATGCAAGGAGAGGCTCAGGGCTTTTAAGTAAAACATTGAGGGAAAAAGGCATAAGGAAGCAGAACCAAAGAGAGCAGAATATTACTGAGGTGCTTACTAGGAACTCTGATTTTCAGACCACAGCAGCAGGAGGAGGGGGTGGGGGTGGGGTATTCAGTGCTAGTCATTCAGAGAGGCTGCCTTTGTACTCAATACACACAACATTACAGACTTTTCCTAGTATTCCTGGTTTACAGTCACTTTCCCTCTAAGGTAACACACTGAAAAAGCTCAAGGTCTTGAGGAGGTTTTTTTTTAATCTTGGATAAATGTATAGAAGAGAATCTACTTAGATTTAATAATTCCCCCTAGTCCTGGCAATTTAGTTCTATAGATCAATACTTGGCTGTGGTTGGTTGACTGTACTTAGAGAAGGTATTCAAATCAACCTTGGGTCATTACAGACTAGGTCTTCCTATTAGAGAAAGATTCAAGCATTGCTTCAAATACTTAAAGAGCTGATCTCCCCAGCCCCCAGATGTCTAGCCCCAGCAGAGTTGCAAATGGGTGACATCTTTCCTATGTTTAGTGCCAGATAAATGGGAAGCAAGGAAAGTTTGTCTATGATATCCTCTACACAACAGTAGGTGAGCAAAACTTGCCTATGAGAGCTCCAGAGTCCCATAAGAATTAATATGTTCATGTCCCTTAATTTGAGATTAAGGGCCTGTGGAGAGTTGTTTCTTCCTTTTCATCACTGGTAGATCCATCTTAGGTAGCTTAAAGACTGAGAAGGGGAAGGGAGGAAGGGAAAAAGCATTTATGCAGGGCCTACTATGTGTCAGATACTGTGCTGATCACTTTATGAACATCTCATTTGATCCTTACACTCATCCTGGAAGGTAGTCGCTGTTATTATTCCCATTTTACCATGGAGGAAACCAAAGCAGATGGAAGTCAAATGACTTATTCAAGGTTATGCAGCTAATTAGTGTCTGAGACTGCATTTGAACTCATATTCTTGACTTCAATCCCTATGCTGTATCCATTGTTCCACCCAGCTGCCTTTTGTCTTCTGCAGTTCTGGCAGCCTGGATCCACATCAGCTCCATTGGCAATGACTTCTGTGTGTCTCCATAGGACCAAACACTGAAACCACTTGAGTTGGATTTCTGGAGGAGATTTGGTCCAAAAAGACTCCATGTTTCAGATGATGATCTATCTCTAACTCCACTCCTAGAATCCATGCTGTTGACATCTGGTCAAGATAAAGAAGTAGAAAAATGTGCATAAACTAGCCTCATGGTTTTACTCCAAGACTAGGGTGTGCTATTTTGAATAGAGTGGGCTAAATCAGGCGATCTATCTTTTTGTCTTCTCTCCATGTTGCAGCTTTAGTTTATGGACTGATCACCTCTGCCATATAACTATTTAAAGTCTTTGTGGGGAATATATCTGGCATCTCTCAGCCCTGCTTATTGGCCAAAATGTTAGATGTCCTTTTCTGTTTGTTTTGTAATTACAGAATTCATGATGACATGCATAGCCTTGGCTTTCACTGGGTTCATTTGGTCACTGGAAGCTGATGGGGTTACCATAGCAAAGTACAAGCTAATTTCTCCTTCTCCGACCTTAGAAAGTGGCTGGTCCTTCCAATCTGGAATGACTACCTTTTCCCATGCCCATGTCATCAGTATTAGACCATAAAGGACATCACTGTCACTGGTGCCTATTGCCTATTTGTCATGTGATTAATAGAAGACTTGTCTAACTCTTTGGATGCCATGAAAGATTATGATCTGTGTGCTTCTCTAAATAAAAACGCAGGACTCTAATTCCCACCCAAAGTCTATGGAATGAATGCAGATATAACCAAGTTGTCAAAAGGGAACATTCTGAAACTGATAATGAACCAGCAAAAATTGCAAGCAGATCTCATGGAGAGGCTCTTTGGTTGCTAGGCCTTTGAGTGTGCTGTGTACAAATTGGGTTATTGTTGAAATTTACTAAGGGACAAAGTTATTTAAAGGAATGTTAAATTAAATGAGACTACATATACATATACACACAAACATATATATATTTGCAAAACACATTGTACCATATAAATATTGTCTGTAAGCATTAGTAATAATAAATCAGTTTATAATTCTCAGAATTCCTACTCCTTATCCTCCTTCCCATCTAAATAACATTTCTATAAATTGTTGCATGTCCTTTTTTTTTTAAAAAAAGTAGAGACTACCTATTGTTTGTTTGGTTCTATTTACTGGCTATAAATTCTAGTTTTGTTACTTACTGATGCTGAGCAAGTTTCTTCCCTTATCCGAGCTTCACTTTCCTCCTTTATAAAAGAGAGGATTGAACCAGCTTGATGTCTAGGGTGATTCTAAATCAAAAAGAAGATACATCAATTCAGACTGATACTTGATATGTGGGGGTGGGGTGCTGTGTGGTGGTGGTAGTTAGTTATGTGAACATGGCATAGAGGTTTGAAGACTGACCTTGACATAAGTAAGACTCAGTTCTTTTATTTTTTTTTTAGGTTACACATGCACAGTCATGCAAAACATATTTCCATATTAGTCACATTGTGAAAGAAAACACAGACAAAAAAACATGAAAAAAGTATAAAATAGTAAGCTTCATTATGCATTCAGACCCCATCAGTTCTTTCTCTGGGGGTGGACAGGATTTTTCATCACAAGTCCTTTAGAATTGTCTTGGATCATTGTATTGCTGAGAAGAACTAAGTCTACAGTAGTTCATCATTGCACAATGTTGCTGTTACTGTATGCAATATTCTCCAGCTCTGCTCATTTCACTTTACATCAGTTTACATAAGTCTTTCCAGGTTTTTCTGAAATATCTTGCTTGTCATATTTTATAGTACAACAGTATTGCATCATAATCATATGCCACATCTTGTTTAGTCGTTCTCCAGTTGATGGGCATCCCTTCATTTTTCAATTCTTTACCAGCATAAAAAGAGTAGCTATGAATGCTTTTTTACATATAGGTCCCTTTCCTTTTTCTTTGATCTCTTTGGGATACAGACCTAATAGTGGTATTGCTGGGTCAAAGGGTATGCACAGCCTTGTAGCCCTTTTAGCATAGTTCCAAATTGTTCTCCAGAATACTTGGACCAGTTCACAACTCCACCAACAATGCATTAGTGTCCCATTTTCCCCACATCCCCTCCAACATTTGAGTAAGACCCAGTTTCAAGTTCTGCCTCTGACACATGCAAATTGTACGTAAATTGTTTAGCTTTCTATTGCTAGAAACTCTCTAAGGCAAGAAACTACAGAGAGATTGCACACCTATATGGTGAAAGGGACCAGGAGTTCTTCACATTGATGAAATCACAGGTCCGGTAAAAAAAAAAAAAAGAATACTAGAGGCAGAGCCACTAATACCTGACATGAACACACCTGTGGCATGTAAACTCTACCATTTATCTCAAACAAATAAATCCTCTTCTACAATGTGACTTTGCCAAGCCTACCTTAAGTTAAAGACTTCTGCACCCCTCCTAGACATTACCAACATGGGCATCAACTGGCCTAGTCACAGGAGTTCCTCAGTCCCATTGCAGTTTAGACCTTGGCCTCACATTTCAGGGTTGTTTTGCCTTGAAACTTAACTCTCCTGCAATCGGCTTTAATTGGACAAGGGGACCGTATTCTTTAAGACGAGATAAAATTCATACTTGTTTGACTGAGCATATGGCAATAAAGAAACCATTTCTTTCAGGTTTTTAATCTCCTCCAAGAGTGAAAGTAGCATTTGCTGAAATAAAAGTACATTTTGCCAGAAACGTGATGCTAATCCTCTTAGTTCTAATGGTTTGGAAATGGTTTGAATGAGCAGGTAAACATTGTAGCTGATTAATAGGAAGGAAGTCAATTGTCCATGGAGCCAGGGTTCTTTGCTGTACTGTACAATGGTGTTTTTTAATATATTTTTTTAAACAAACTGAAAAACAAACCATTCTTTTTTTTAAAAAAACGTTCTTGTTTGAAAACTGATCTTTCTTGCAGGCCGTACTGTTCGTAAGTGTTTGATTCCATTACCCCCCAAAAAGCAAGCCGTGCACATTTCAAATAGAAGTCAAACAAATACCACTGATAACTGGTGTCATATCAATGGCTTATCTTCCCTTTTTATTGAAAATAGTCAGATATAATGAGGTGCTTCACATTTAAAAGTCTTAAATCTTTGAAAGCTCCAGGCCTAGATGGTTTTGATATTGGCTTATTAAACTTGCAGGGAGAGAGAAAAGCAGGAGGGGGAGGGGGAACTGCAGGAGAGTCGGGAGGAAGGGAGTCAGAATATACTTGAGTTATCAGTATTATTTAACCTCTCATTGACCAGAAGTATTTCCTCATGCTGCCTTATTGAAGGAGGCCTTTGACTGAATGAGGGGACATGTAATCACTTTCCACTATCTTAGACTCCAGGCTCTCTAGCAAAGGAATATTAAAATACATATTACTGTCTTTGTCACTCCTCAATAATTCACCTGGTGGCTTTTGCCAGAGTTCACATACTCTTTTGCAAAGAAGACAACAATGGGTTAGATTATGCTAGAGCCTAGAACTAGCAATTTTTGTGATTAGGAGAAGTACCAAGACCCACATTCAAAGCAAATTATGTGAAGGGTAGAGTGGGATGCTATTCTTTTAAGGGGAGACAGCAACACCTGCGCATGCCTGTGACTAGGAAGAGTGTGGAGAAGAGAGGAGGCAGGGGAAGAAACCACCATCCAGTAGTTTTTTTAAAAATTTAAATACTGATTCTTACCAATTACATGCTAAGGTCTGCTGTTTCTATATTGAAACAGAGTTTATGCTCTCTATACGTATAATGAGAGGTTAAATAATACTGATAACTCAAATATATTCCGACTCTCTCACAACTGTCTCCCCCAAGAGAAGTCATTGCCCTTTAAATTCAATGCCCCATAACAAAAATTCCCCTAGTTATGACTTTGGGTTACCGTCCTTTCCCCATCCAGGAACAATGGAGTAAAGACAGTGGAAATTCATGGTACCAAAAGAAAAAAAAAGATTTCTCCAATTAAGTTAGGATCTATAGATTAAATGCAAAACACTAACAGATCTGGAAAACAATGTTGTTTTGTAACCAGAAACTGAGAAGCTTAAATAAAAAGATAGAGGGCAATGATAACACTGGCTTAATGGGAACAAATTTCAAAGTTTGAAGAGAAGAGAACCTTGAATCTTCTCAAAGCTGTGCATCAGAGAAATGTGTCATGGGAGAAGGTGTGAAGGATTTACGCTTTTCCCTGGGCACATAGAAACAATGGTCTCTCACTGCGCCTGCTAGAGAAACCTGCACCAAATCCAAGTGATGTGGGATTCTCATTATGTTATCACTTTCTGTTGATTCTCCTGTTTTGTTGTTCAGAAGTCTCACATGCCAAGGGGTGCGTGTGTGTGTGTGTGTGAATTATGTATGAAGTAAGTATTATGTGTGAATTAGTGAAGTATTTTATTCAATAACAGGGATTTCCAGGATATCAGTAATATTTCATGAACTACTCCTCAATCACGAAGGCAGAGATTTGTGGGAGGAATTCATTTAGTCCAAACTCTTCATTTTACACAGGAAAGAAACTGAGGCCCAGGGTGATAGAGTGACTTTACCAAGATTAGACAACTAGTAAGTCACAGAGTTGGGATTCAATCTCAACTCCTTTAACTCTAAACACACACTCTACTGTACTCATGCAGTCTACCATAATCCAAAATACTAATAGAGGATTAGAAGAGAAATACAAAGGCCTTGTCTTCAAGGGATTTCCAAGGATACATACATATACATATACATGTATATATATATTTGTTGTGGTTATTTATTTATTTATTTCATCATATTCCCTATCAGACTGTAAATTCTATCAGGGCAGAGGCTGTCTCTTATCTAAATTTGGTATCTTCCCCAGTGTTCAGCACCATGTTAAACACCTCAGAGGTACTTACCACATATTTGTTGATTCCAGCTGAACACTAGTGACAAACTCAGCTTTAGCTCAACCTTTCTTTCCCTGCTTCCTGTCTGTACTATAAATAACACACCATCAACTACTACTTTCACTAGAGAAAATGACCACTATATGAGTTAGCCTTTGTTATATAGGATTATTAATTGTAGTCAGATCTACAAAACACTGTTCCTGAGGGTCATTCCCTTGGAACACTTCTTTGTAATATTTCCCCTATATTAGGAATTTTGCCTCTAAAAGACTTTCGCTCATAATAGTAAATCATATTTAGGTTGGAAGAGATAACATATGTGGTTGTTTCTTCTATGAATTAGCAGGTTTGGGCTTAATTCACTTCTGTCTTTGGTGTGTTTTTTTCCCCTGGACATTATCACAGCTGGTGACAGTCAATCCAATCCAGCTATTATGGCAATCATACTGGCCAAGCTGAAAAATTGCTTAGCGTTGACTGCAATTACCTTGAGGTGGTAGAGACCATATCTAGAATAATAGAACCTCAATATTGTAAGGGACCTCAGAGGTCATCTAGTCCATCTCCTGTATAAAACATGAGTCTCCTATATCACATCTCCTACTAGCTGTTGTTGTCATTCAGTCATTGCCATTGTGCCCAACTCTTTGTGACACCTTTTGGGGTTTTCTTGGCAAAGATACTGGAGTGGTTTGTCATTTCCTTCTCCAGCTCATTTTACAGATAAAGAAACTGAGGAAAACAGGATCAAATGACATTCCCAACTCCTAAGCATCTGAGACCAGATTTGAACTCAAGAAGATGAGTCTTCCTGGCATTCTATCTGTTGCACCACCCAACTGCTCCACTCGGATTCTCCTACTTATTGTGTACTCACTACCTTTGTAGAGAGTTAAGCCCATTTTTGACTTCTTATTCTGAGGAAACTGCCCCTTATATTGAGATACTCACTACCTTTCTAGAGAGGTAAGCCCATTTTTGACCTCTTATTCTGAGGAAACTGCCCCTTATATTGAGATGAAATATGCTTCCTGGTACTTAATCCAAATTTAACTGAAGACTTTGAAAATATTTTTAATGGTAAAGAGTCCTCCCCTCACATTTCATTTTGATGTTGATGATGGCTTGAAGGTAACCCTGGTTTGTCTAAGGATATCCAAATTGGAAAGGTTTTGAGTTTAGAACTGATGACAGAATATATATCTATAGGGGACCAGCCTAGTTAAATGAGGAGTTTGGTCACCAGGTAATGGATGTATTGGGCCACAGCAGCATTATATAGACAAAGGTGTAGAAGGGTTTTTAAGTCAACAGAAAAGATCCACATGGATGAAATTACAGCTCTTTTGAAGTGGTAAAATAATTGGAAACAGTAAAGAAAAGGAGTCAATTTTTAAGCAGGGAACTGGGGTGCTGGAATACCTGCATTCTAATTCCTGTTCCTTGACACATTTCCTGAGATTCTTTGGTTACTTTATCTCTCCAAGAGTAGGCCAAGATTGGGGATTCCCTTCCCAGCTGAGTGGCCTAAGGCACTTACTCCCCATGGTGCTATACTTCAGCTTGTCTGTCTTTTAAAAAGGGACATAGGCCACAGTGAATGGCTTGAAGATTATGAGTCTCAAAATTACTTTCTAATAGCACATACAAAAGGTGCCTGAGGAAAAAAAAAAGCCTGCCATTCTTTCCTCCCTTCTTTCGGTAAAAATCTTAGTCTCTGAGCATACAGAAAAGACAGGCTCTAAACATATTAGCCCCCAGTTATAAGGATAAGGGGAAACTAGTGATATGGAACACAGATTATTATCCTGTATTCATTGCCTTATGCAGCATGGCTTCCAATAAATTAACAGTGAATCTTCATAATGGGCAGCAAAATAGACCAAAACAATTTGCGAGAGATTGGACCCCCCTTTTTACCACCAAATCAATAATTTTGTTATTGACTTGGTGTTCCCAGCTGACAGTTTTATAACTTTATTGAGCGGTTGTATGTGGGGGCAATTATAGAGATAATAGCAATACCATTGACTGATAGAGGTCTCTGCATTGAAAATTCACATCTGCTCCAAGTGAAATAAAAGTAATGTTTGAATTTCAGAATTTGCAAAAAATGGAAATGCCTGTAACACAATGGGTATGATTTATGATGTAGGCCAAACACATCTCTCAGGCTGTGCTCTTCAACATTTGTTCCATCATTAACATGTAAATGATGGTGATTCATTGTGACCAGGGACCATTTCAATTTGATACCTTCATTTGTATACTGCTATGTACCTTTCTTTTTCTAGGATAGGTATGGCAGAGGGTGGGGAGTGGGAACTGGGGTCACTTTTCCCCTGATAGCATCATTATTCAGATAGACAAGGCAGCTGGACAGATTTTTCCAAGACCTAAAATCTCTATCAAAAGAAATTCTGTAAGCATCTTCTAATTACTACAGACTGCATAAAGGAGAGTACCTACAGGTGGAGTATGGCCTAACAGTCATAATTCCTGTTGCCCTTATTGGGACTAGAAATTCTTGTCCATGAAGGAAAATTTATTTGGAGGATTAGGAAGAGTCAAGAGATGGAGTTATTTGGGTAACATCAATAGAGTTTGCACTGAAGAGCACTTGTGTTATATGGGTAATGGGCACCTGAAAGATGCCCTGGGGGGAGAGTCTGGGGAAGAGATGGACCCTATGAGTGGACATAGGACCCTAGAGGTGGTGGTCCTGGGGTCGATGTACTCAAGACTGGTGTGCATCGGTGAAAGATAATGCCATGGGGTATAGACAAGGTGGGCGCACCAGTGAAGAAGTATGCCCCCCATGGGTGAAGCATATTCCACCCATCATATGTTGCCTTTCTATGTGCTATTAGAAAGGGACAAAGTCCCTTTCACCCCAAGCTAGTAAGAGCTCTATCAAAAAATAAGACATTCCATCAGAGGAAGCTCCCTGTAAATAAGAAAAGCTTCTTGAAGAACATTTCCTCATGGAGCCAGCCTGATTCAAAATTCCAGCATAAAGCAAGAGCAGGTTTCTAGCTTCACCATGAATGTTTTGCAGAGCTCCGGTTAACCTAATGTGCACAATAAAAAATTTTATTAAAAAAGGATGAAGAAAGCTAAAGGAATGGCAATTGGCCGTGGAAGGGCATTATTTTTTATTGGAATTAGAATTCTTTTTTTTAAAAAACATATAAAACTTCAATTTTCTTTCTATCATCCAGCTTAGTAGCCCGTGAGATGTTTCCATGAGCAATCTCGATATTGGGGAAGCAAATGGCTCCAGACTCGCTTGCTTTTCCTAAACAATCTGTTATTAGAATTAAAGAAACAGTAATGTAAGACTATTGAACTCTTGGGATCCTCTAGAGGTTAATGCTTTAGAATGACATTAATTTCAGGGGAGCTATTCAACATGGCATTAAAACTGCATCTAAAGACTTGATTCTAGCAATGAATACATTATATACATACATAGAGATATGCGCACACATACATGCATATTGGCTTTTGCAAGATATTTTCATTCTTCTCTTTGAATCATTTTACATCTTTTCCTAGGCTGCATTGATTCTTAATACAAATAACAGAGAATAGATTTTCTAGGAATAAGGAAGATCTGAGTTCAAATCTTGTCCCAGGCACTTACTAATTGGGTGACCCTGACTTAAAACGTTCTGAGTCTCAGTTTCTGCATCTGCAAAATGAGGATAATGACAGGTAGCTCCTACCTCACAGGTCTGTTGTGAGGATCCCAAAAGATGAAATATGTTAAGTGTTTTGCAAACCTTAAAGTGCTATATTTAAAATGCCTACAATTATCTTTACTAATATTGTTGTGATTTCCTTGAACAAAATCTGAAGTTAAAATCCTTGTGCTCTTAAAAATGCAGTAAAATCCAGTTTATTGAACAGATTGAAGAAATAGGACATTTGCTTAACTGAACTTTGAGAATTGCTGATTCTGAATTATTCCAGATTACCAATTTCTGGCAAACTAGAAAACAGAATGTTACTGTATTCCTCACACCCAGGCTGTACTGAACCCAGCTGAAGTTTTCTTTGAGAATTCAGTGGGCTCTCCAGGATTTTATAAAGGGTTAGGATCATCAGCATGAATATTGATTATCCTTAAACAGCAGAAGAACAGGGCTCATTAGAAATACCTAATGCTTAGGAATTCTAGGCAATAGGGAGTTAAACCTATTCATTTGCATATCGTTCTACCATTTTGAAGAAATAGGTGGGGTTTTTTTTTCTTCCCTCAATCTCTTCTCTGCCTCCCCCAAGCAAGTATAACTAGCTGTCAGCAGCAGTAGGTGCTGGGAAGATCATCACAAAAACTCACCTGATAATAAGAAAGAGGAGCTCACTTAAGCATAGTTCACAACTTGGCCACCATTTACACCAGGCCCCCTGAAAGAGGAAATTGAATAAATGAAAAGCTCATTATTATTGCTCATTATAGCAGTAGTTATGACAGTCGAAAGGTCCTCTGTTTTGAGTTTTTTGGAAACCACCAATAGGTGGAAGGAAAAATTTGCATCTTTCATATTTAACATTAAGATATGTGGGAAAGAGAGAGGTGATTAATTTAAATAATGTCTCACACATGAGAACAGAGGCTGGGCTGGCAGGAATAGCAGTGGGTTTTTGGGGTCAGACAACTTGGATTCCAGTCTTTGGCCTCTTATTTATTACCTGTGTGATCTTAAACAAGTCCCTAAGATCCTCCTCCATTCTAAATCCCATGATATGATAAACCCTAGTCTTTAATTCAACACACACACACACACACACACACACACACACACACACACCAATTAAGTGCTTCCTTTGGTGGAGTCCCTGGGCTGAGCACTGGGGATTCCAAGAATCAGTGAGACACAAGGTCTGACCCTGACCCAACAGAACGGACAAGGTGTATGTACAGGCAACCAGGACCCAAAGCAACAGATGGTGGATGCAGAGTAAAGATTCAAGTGAAGTACTCTGAGAAATTTGAGGAGGGAGGGGAATACTTTGGAGAGACAATCTGGTATAAGGAAGACAGGCATTAGCATCAAAAATACCTGAATTCAAATCCTCACTTTGGAAATTATTGGCTATATGATTGAGAATAGCTTCTTGGGGTGGCTAGGTGGTGTTGTGAATAGAGCACTGGTCCTGGAGTCAGGTGGACCTGAGTTCAACTGTGACCTCAGACACTTAACACTTACTAACCATGTGACCTTAAGCAAGTCACTTAATCCCAATTTCCCTGCCTCTCCCCTCCAAAAAAAGGCAAAAAACAAACAGCTTTTCTGTGTGCTAGTTTCCTCATCTACAAAACAAAGACAACAACAATAATACATATTTATATATCATTTTAAGATTTGAAAAATACATAAATCATCTCATTTCATCCTCAGAACAATCTTATAAGGAAGGTGCTATGATCCCCATTTTGAAGGGAAGGAGAAAACTAAAGCAAACAGAGGTCAAGTGACTTGCCCAGAGCCACACAGCTAGCAAGTATCTGAGGCTGGATTTGAATTTAAGTCTTCCTGACCATAAGACCAGACCTCTAGCTACTATGCCACCTATCTACCAATGGAGAGCATGAGCATCTATATCAAAGGCTTGTGTGAAGAGCAGGTGATATGATGCATAAATTGTACCAGAAAACTTTAAAGAGCTATTATAATTAGGCTCATTACGATTACTGCTATCACTACTATTTTCAGCTTAGGGGTTTGGATGTAAGGATAAGTGATGCTGTCGTAAAGAATGTGGCCCCTAATTTCTTTCTTTGGGAGAACCAACTTCTTGTCCTTTTGTTGGCTTGTTTTTTCTTTCACTGCCTGTTAACCAACTCATGGTTCAGGACCTTGAAGATACACTACTGACAGCGGTCATCCTTCCTCCTGTGATTGACTGTAGGCTTTCTTTCCAAAAGCAATTCCTTCCTCAAGGAGGGGCAAGGGGTGGACAAAGTAGAAGGAAGGACTAAAAAGATTTTCAATCCTGTGCAAGCCGTTGCAATTACAATCCCACAAGGGAAAGCATAAACCTCTGGGAAAACTCTAACCTCTGAATAATCCCTTTAAAAACTGACCATCTCTAGGGCAATATAAGCATTGTCAAGACCTCCATAGGGGGCACCTTGTAAATGCGGTGCTAAGCATGTCTAATTCTTTGATTTACAACAATCCCTTTCTGTTTTCAGGTATGTTTCAGACATATAGTATGTTTCACATTCATTCTGTCCCCAGCAGGAATTAAGTTACACTAACTCATTCCAAACTTCATTATTCCGATGTATAATGTGTAACTCCTACAGGCTTGAACGACGCAGGTGTTTGCCCTCCACTTGACATTCCTCAACCATGCAACATCTCGGGTAACTAAGCAGTGATCCATTTAAACATAATGTCATCTTGGGTTTGGGGCCATACCTTTTAGTGGGGGAGGAAAGGATAATCCTTCCTATTCTTTTACTTTCCACACTCAGATCAAACCCTTGGTGGATGCCTTTTTGACCATCCCTTTGGCTTTTAGGGATCAGATCAAAACCGTGGGTGATGCTTTTTGACCATCCCTTTGGCTTTTAGGGATTCTAGGGTTCCAGGGCTCAGGGTTTCAGACCTACAGCTAAAGAGGTTTTTGTATGAAACCTTTCCTGATCCTCTCCCCAAGACTCTCAATGTCTGTAGCTTATGGTCCACACACCTCTCCTGTGTGGTGATCACATTCTGTCTTGTGTTATAGTTATTTGTATTATATTATAGCTGTATCTCTTTTCCTTTGTATTTATAAAACCAAATGTAAAATTTTACATCTGTCCCTAATACATTTCATCTTTTTAGATTCAGCCCAATTATAGTCTACTGAGATATTTTGGGAGCCCCAACTACATTGAAAGCCCCTTGAGAGTAGGTCATGGGAAATAACAGAAAATACAAACACCAGATTTGGAGACAGAAGACCCAGGAGGAAAGGGTTAAAGTTGATGCTCCTTAATATGTCTTCCTGCTCTACACTCAGTGATCATAGCTTTTTATCCCTATGATCATTCATCTAGTTCTGAATCCCCCTAGCTGCACTACTGTCCAGTGAGCATTTCTTCATCTCTTTCACAAAAGAAGGGTTTTTAAACTTTTTTTTGCTTCATGAACCCCTTTGACAATCTGGGGAAGTCCACAGACCCCTTCCCAGAATCATATATTTAAATTCATCAAATAAGATACATCGGGTTATAAAGGAAACAAATTATATTGAAATATAATTATTAAAATATTTTTAAAAATACAAGTTCATGGACCCTAAATTAAGAATCCCTCCCATAGAACATTATTAGAGGACATTCTTTGATAACACCACAGCACAAGGAACGTGAGACCTTCTGCCAAAAGATATTTGGACAGTATGCGTGAATGGCTTTCCCTCCATTTCTCCCAGTCTCTGCCATTAAGTTCATCTGACCTGAGATGTCACGTCAGTTCTTTCAGTGTGGTATTGTGAAAAGAGTGAAAGATTTGGAATCTAGAGGTCCTAGATTCAAATTCTGGTTCTATTGCTAGTGTGATCTTGGACAAATCCTTTAATTTTTCTGGGCCTACTATGAAGTAAAGACATTATACTAGATCTCTTCCATCTCTAAATCCGTGAGCTTCCATGAAGCTTGCCCTCAATACCTGAAGGTAATAGTGCTCACTTTCTCCTCAAATGATCTTGTATTTATTTATCTGCATATATGTCCTGGTGCCTCTCTCCTCCCACACCTAACAGAATACCAACTCTTCAAGTGCAAGAGATACCTGTCCCCATTTTGGTGTAGCATTGTGCCATACTCAGAGTAGGAACTTAATGCATATTTGCAGATTTTAATCAAACATATTTGAAAATAAAGTGACATTAAAAGAAATCAGAGGAATCCTAATCTCAAGAGTTTGTTTTTTTTGTTTTATTGATGTGTTTTGTTTTTACATATAAACATCTAAAATCTCAGATTTTGACTTTTTTTTTAAAAAAAATGCTGGATTTACTAATTTTATTTTGTGCCTGGTTCTGCTCCTTCTAAGGCCAAGCAAAATAAGTCTAATCTCTCTTCCACGTGATAACCTGTCAATTGCTTGAAAATAAACTATTACTTTGTTTCTCTTTGTCCTCTTCCTTTCTCTCTCCTCCTCCTCATTTTCTCTCTCTCTTCCTCTCTCTTTCTCTCTCTCTCTCTCTCTCTCTCTCTCTCTCTCTCTCTCTCTCTCTCTCTCTCTCTCTCTCTCTCTCTCTCTCTCTCTCTCTTTTCCCCTTTTTCTCCCCCTTTCTTTCTGCCTCTCCCTCTCCTTCTCCCTCTCTCTCTCCCTCTCCCTTTCCCTCCTTCCCTACCATCTTCTTTTCTCTAGGTTAAGTTCTAGTTTGTTTAACTGATTCTCCAATTCTCATATGGTATCTTCTCCAGGCCCTTCATCATTCTAGTCCCCTTCCACTCTGGACAGTCTTTAGCTCATCAATGTCCTTCCTAAAATGTGGTTCACAGAACTGAGAAGAGTAGAACTATCTTCCAACTAACACTCTGCCTGTGTTAATGTCGTCTAAGATCCCAATAGCTTTTCTGGCGGCCATAAAACATTGTTGACTAATATTGAACTAGCGGGTCACTATAACCCTAAGATTTATTTCAGATGAACCACTGTCTAGCCATATCTCTTCTCTTTTGTATTTATAAAGTTTATGAAACCAAGTGTAAAACTTTACCTTTTTCCCTAATAAATTTCATCTTAATAGATTCAGTCCCACATTTTTTGGGAGCTTGACTCTATTATACAGCATGTTAGTTAAACTTCTTAGCTTTCTTTCATCTGGCTATGTGATAAACATTCTATCTTTATCTTTATGAGCTGCCAGCCTTGTCCCCAAGACGCGGATGACTCCTCTTCGGGTATGATAGTTCAGCTAGTTCTGAATCCCCCTAACTGCACTATTGTCCAGCGAACATTTCTTCATCTTTTTCACAATAGGCTTTGCCCAATGCTTTGCTAAAATTGGGGTAAGCACTATCTACAATATCCCCCTCTTTACCAGTATAGTAACACTGCCCAAAAAAGAAAAGAAAGTTAGTCTGCCATGATTTTCTATTGAAAGCCACGATAGCATTTTGTGACCACCACTTTCTTCTCTAGATGTTCATTAACTATCTCTTTAATAATGTATTCTCCTTAATAATGCATTTAATAATACATTCTAGAGTTTCACTAGGAATCATTAGCCTATCCTTTGCAGACTCTACTTCATACCCCCTCCCCTTTTTTTGGAAATGCAGGACCACTTTTGTCCTTCTGTCTTGAAGTGTTCTCCTGTTCTCTGTCACCTACTGGAGATTATTGGTTATGACTCAGCAAGTACCTACTGATTCTTTTGGTACTGGGAAATGTACTGCATTTGGATCTAGTGACTTAATGTCATCAGAGGCAGCCAGGAGCTCTATTATCTTCCTATTTATCTTGGGTTTCCATTCTGTATAAGCCCTTTTTGTCCTGTTCTTTCAAGTTTAAAGATGTATCTGCAAAGAAAACAGAATTCTGATAAAACTGGCCTTCTCTCTGTGGTCATGGTCTTCTTCCCATCCACCCCAAGCAGTAGGCCTGCTTCTTCTTTGGGTTTAATCTTTTTTTCCTATAATGGCTAAAAATAGCCCCTTTTACTATCCTTAACCTCTGTACCAACTGCAGTTCACTCTGAATATGTGTTCCTGATATGTATATGTAATAATAGGTAACATGTATAAAGCACTTACTATGTGCTAGGCACCATGCTAAGCACTTAGGAATTATTGCCTCTTTTGACTCTTACAAAAACTCCAAGAGGTAGGTGGTATCATTATCTCCATTTTACAGATGAAGAGACTGAGGCAAACAGAAGTTGTGCTTTGTTCAAGGATAGATGGCTAGAAAGGCCAGCTTTGAACTCAGGTCTTCTGCCTGACTCCAAGCCCAGCACTCTATTCACTGATGCCCCTAGTTTAGACTCTGCATTATTCTTACAGAACTGTGTCATGCTTTAATATTCTTCCTGGCACTTAGCAAAGTTTTTGGCACATAGTAGGGTGGGTACTTAATAAATGTTTAGTGATTAATTGACTGATCTGTTACCTTTCCTTTCATGTTATACTCCATTCATAGTGGATTCTTAATAAATTATTGTTGGATGGTGCTTGAATTCTGTATATATATGTTAAATATCTGAGTGAGTTCCCTCCCTTTCCTAATCAGCCTATTTGGACAATTCCCTTTTAAAGGCTCCTCATCAGGATTGTTTTTCTTTGTGTCTTTGGAATCTTATTCTTGAGACTTTCCCAAACCTCCTGGACTGACTTCCACTGTAGAATTTTAGGACATGGGGCCCTACTCATCCTTAGTTAGGCTGGGATGGAGGGGAGGAGAAGGGGATGAGTATTATAAAGTACCTACTATGTACCAGGCTCTGTGCTAAGCACTCTTTACAAATATAATCTCATTTGACCATCACAACAACCCTGAGAAATAGGTGAAATTATTATCCCCATTTTACAGATGAGGAAACTGAGGCAGACAGAAGTTAAATGACTTGCCCAGAGTCATACAGCTAATCAGTGTCTGAGATAAGATTTGAACTCAGGTCTCCTGAGTTCAGGCCTGGCACTTTATCCAAGCTGCTTCTCATAGGCACTGGCACTGTAATACTAGTATATGGAATTCTCTCATGAGGAAACTCCCTCTGCCAATTCTCTACAACTCATGTTCTTAGCGTTGCCTAAAGGACCAAGCAACTTGCCAAAGGTTGCATGGCCAGTATATGTTAGAGATGGAGTTTGAAAATAGGTTCTTCTGGCTCCAAGGCTGGCTCTATGGCACCCTTTACCACATCCCTTCTCTGGACCCATCAACATTTTCTATCTAAAAATCAAGGGTGCATGTGGGAATATGCCAAGTTTTCCTCTTCTTCCTGGTCACAGATTCTAAAACGGAATGGCTGCTTCTCATAAAATGCTCTCATTTCTACTTCAGCAAACAAGCCCTCCTGGTTGAGGTGAATGGGGGAGCCCCTATCGTGCCCCTATACCAAGAAGAGAGCCTCTCCTTTTTGAAGGGCGCAAGTATCATTAAAACATGTCAATAAAGTATTAGCTGCTCTGCTTTTTGTCAGGGAACAAGAGATTCATAGCAGGTGTCTGGATAACTAAAATCCCCCATCATTATCATCAGGCATCCTTGCTAGTCTTGTGATCTGTTTGCCAAAATTCCCATCTATTTCCTTTTTCTGTCTAGGTGGTCTGTGTTATGCTGCAATGTGTACTTTTTTTTCTATTTGTTTATCATCACAGCACTTCGCCCATGTTCTGTGTCCCAGATTTCTTCATATATGTATAGCTTCTCAACATATATTGCTACTCTACCCACTCCTGCTTACTCAGCCTGCTTTTGTAAATAAAGTATAGAGCCTTCTATTTGTCTCAACTCCTGGGTTTGGTCTCCCTGGTAGGGAGAGTAGCTCTGCTGCCAGATTTCCTGGCCCATGGTGGTGATGAGAGACAGAGAGAGACAGAGAAAGAGATGAAGAGAGAGACAGAGAGAGACAGAGACAGAGACACACAGACAGAGACAGAGAGAGACAGAGTAGGGAAGAGACAGAGAGAGATAGGGCAAGAGAGAGAGAAAGAGAGACAGAGAGACAGAGAGTCAGACAGAGAGAATATGACTCCTTCTCAAGAGCTGGATTCTTCTTCCATAGATAAATCTCTTCTCTCTGGTTTTAAAGGATCACTAAAGGTCTGAGTGAATATTTTTGCCAACTAAAATCGAGCTGCCCTCTAATTCCATAAAGGAAGACTTGCAAAAATCCTTTACACCTCATCTCTATCATTTACTCTTTATCTTCTGTAATTTCATCAACTGGACTAGGGAGGAAATCAACTGATCAGGAGTGTACTAATCAATTCTCTCCCTTTCCCTATTATTACACACACAGACACAGACACACAGATACACACACACACTTACACACACACACAGACATATGAATATATGTGGGACAAAAACATTCCCATCTTAAAATTTATGATGGGAAGGAGAGGAAAATATAGCATATTCTTGAACATTATTCTTGTCCAGGGTCAGAAAGTCAGTATTTGTCATACATGGGACTGGAATCTAGGTCTTCCTGGATCCAAGCCCAGTTCTCTATCCATAACCATGACTTCTTATGTGTATGTATGTATATACACAAATAATATATATGTACGCATATACACAAATAATGTATATGTGTATATATGTATACATACATGTGTGTGCATGTATACATGCATAGAAATGTGTATAAGTCTTAGGTGCATATTTGTGTATATGTATTTCTATGTGTATTGTATTTGTAATTGTGTGTTTATATATGTGCACAGGTATGTATTTATGTATGCATACATATACATGCCTAGATGCCAGGCATCGTCTTTGCTCCTTTTTTGCTTCAGGTTTGATGTTCTGCTTTCATCTTACTTTTAATGTCCTTTTGAGTGCTATCTGTACCCCCATACACATGCATACTTTATTAGATTGTAAATTTCCTGAGGGCAGGAACTTTTTACATTATCTTACTGGCAAACAACACAATGCCTGTCACATAGTAGGTGCTTAATAAATGTTTATTAATTGACTACCTATAAGTATTTGTATCTGTGTGTCTAGGTGGAAGCAGCTGCAATGTAGTAGATAGAGAGCTAACCTTGGAGCAAGAAAGATTCAAGCCTTACTTCTTTCACATACATACTGTGTGACCTTTCTAGGTCAAGTCATTTAATCCCTCAGTGCTGCAGATCAGAGGCATCAAATGGGAATCTGGGTGTGGTCCACAAAACTGCCAGAGAACCCCCAGAATCAGATTTAAATGCAAGTGGGAAATATTTAACAAAAGAAATAAAAATAAAATAAAACCCAGATAACAGTACATTTTAAAAATAAGTCAACAGGCTGCCAATGGGGCTCTTTAAGGATTGGTTAGTGGCCCCCATTTCTCTTTGAGTTTAATGCCCCTGCTTTAGGTATCTCTCAGAGATTCTATGTTGCACTGGTAGAGGAAACTTTCTCACCGGAAAGTTCCCATATCAACTAATTCAAAAGACTAATCTAGTTTCAATCCCTTTCAACAAAACATGCTATTTTTTCCAAAATAAATTTTAGAAGGTGCTGTAATAGGGTGCTAATAATACTTATATTCTCTACCTCACAGAGTTGTTATAAAGATCAAATATTGAATATGAAGGACTTTGCAAACCCGAGAGTGATATATATGTGTATGTATATATATATAGAGAGAAAGAGAGATGTGTGTACATATGTAGTAGTGCATATATATATCAGTGTATAAGGTAATATGTGTATATATGTATCTATATATAGTAATATCTGTTTATCTATACATATACATGTATATAAACATATAACAGTGCATATAGCAGCACATATACACATAACAGTGTATATAGTAATGTGAGTATATATAACCCCCATATATATATTATGTACTTGTATATAGTAATATATGTCACATATAATAGTGTTTATAGTAGTATATACATGTATAGCAGTTTATCTAGTGATATATTTGTGTGTACATATACATTTACATATATACCTGTATATAGTATAGTATGTATATACATATATGTATATATATTTATTATATGCACATACACTCATATATGCAGCTAGGTGGCATAGTGGATAGAATGCTAGGCCTAGAGACAGGAAGACTTATCTTTCTGAGTTCAAATCTGGCTTCAGACCCTTACTAGCTGTGTGACCCTGGGCAAGTCACTTAATCCCATTTGCCTCAGTTTCCTCATCTGTAAAATGAGTTGAAGAAGGAAATGGTAAAGACTCCAGTATTTCTGCCAAGAACACCCCAAAATGGGGTCATGGAGAGTCAGACAGAACTGAAAAATGAGTGAACAAATACTCATACGTGCACATATATAGACATACATAAGTATGCATGTTGCATATAGAGAGGTGTATTTAGTGCATATAGAGAGGTGTATTTAGTGCATATAGACATATATTATGGTGCATGTGATGATGTATGTATATATGCATTGACACACATGTATATACATGCTCATACCTATTGTGCAAACTCCCCCCACCCCAAGCCAATAACACCCGCTGACATTTATTCAGCAATTTAAGTCTTGTAAGGCACTTCACAAACATGATTTCATCTGAGTCTCATCACTCCGGGTTAGACATTACCATTACCTCCTTTTTCCAGATAAAGAAGCTGGGGTTAAATAACCCAGGAGGGTTGAATAAGCCAACTGCTAATTGTCAGAGGCAGGATTTGAACTTAGAACCCCCAAGCTCCAGCTCCAGTGCCCTCTCCAGCTGCCATAAAACAAATCACAGATATCTCAGCATCCAAACCGAGGAATCAGCTTGCAAAGGACTTCTCCCTTTGATCCCAGGCCTAGGGATTGGCAGCCAGTACTTTTGGCCCCATCTTGCTGCTGAGGATTTGCTGGGGCTACGATGTGGAGCCAAGGCCCAGGGTTTTCTCCCTTCATTTGAGCTAGGGAGAGACAGTTTCCACAGAGGGATGTCTTCAGTGGAGAGCCACCCTTCCCCCTCTCCCCCAGACATCCGGCTCCAGCCTCTCAGGGATGATAAGTCCTCAGCATTATCTCCTCAGGTGAAAATGCATTCTGCTCTTCAGCCCAGGAGCTCCTGCTTAGCCTCTTCCTGTGTGACAACCTGTCCTCACTTCCCTGAGGCAGGAAGAGAGCTCTGAGGGGTGTTCAAGGCTACTTATCTTGCTCACCTGCCAATTAGCTATTAATTGTGAGCAGCATTATACCAAAAAAAAAAAAAAAAGGCTGGATCAGTTTCAGGCTTAATTACTTGAAAAGAATCCAATATATTATTGCCTCCAACAAAACATCTCTGAACCCACTAATCCTCTTTGAAGATGGGGCTTGTTGATATATTCTATCACATTTGTGTTTTAGCACAAATGACAAGTATTTCAAGGAATTATTTCTGTCCTATGCTCCATTATGTTGGGGAATTTGCTTTGACTTCTCCAGGGTCTCTTAGGTCTTGTTATAGTGATGTGAACAAAGTGAAGTCTCTGTTGGCCGCACTCTCCAGGTGGCCCATTGGCATTGCTTATATAACGTCCAACATAAGGAAGGTGGGGTGAGCTGTGGCCAAGGAGCTTTTCTAGCCACTTGCCCCACTTCCCATCTATGTGACTTGTGCTAAGTTTCTACTTTTTTCATTTCATCAAAAAGCAAATGGCGCCTCATTGCCATTGACGAGTACTGATTAGAAGCAGTAAAAATTGTTCTCTTCTTGCATCTGGCTTAGGAAACATAGTAGGAGATGTAGCAATCCCCCCAGCCCTCTTTTGGAGTCCTACGAGATTGTCTTCAGTAGCCTAATGGTTGTCTGATTGGTAGTACCATCTGAGTTTGTCTATAACCTTATCATAACCACAGCAACAGTAGTAATGATTATGGCAATGGTTGATATTTATGTACAACTTTAAGGTTTGCCATGTGTTTTACATCTGATGTCTCCTTTGAATCATAAAAAGACTGTGAGGCAGGCACCCCGGGTATTCTTATCCCTATTTTATAGGTAAAGTGACTTAGTGATGGTAACATAGCTGATAAGTATCAAGGCAGGATATGAATCCAGAATTTCTTGATTCCGAGTCAGGCTACTTGCTGTCCCATATCACTGTTCAAATGCCCAAGCAAATCAGTATGGGGATGGCAGAGGGACCAGAATAGTCATGTTTTTCATTTATGGTGTGCCCATAACTTTTTCAACTGCTTTCCCATCTATGGTCTAATTGAATCATGCAAAAATTCTAAAATACACAGTCTGAAAGTATTAGCCCCATTCCATAGATGAGGAAAGGGGGATCCCTAAAGGTAAAGTGACTTGCCTGAGGTCACAAAACTAAGTAGTAGGGTCTGGACTGGAACTCAGGTCTTTTGGGTTCCCTTTCCTTTGCACTTTCTATTGACTTAGGGCAAACTACAAATCCTTCCTAAGGAAAGCAACATCTATTGAGTACCATGCAGGCTGGCAATTCTGTTATAGGTCTTATGGTATATGCTCAATAGATATTTATTTAATGTATAAATAATGTGGAAACAAAAATGGGGCAATTCAATCCAAGCCAACAGACATTTATTTAGCATTTACCATGAACAAGACACTGTATCAGGCACTAGGAACACAAAGGGTAAAAAGAAATAGTTCCTTCCCTCAGGGAGGTTATATTCCACTGGAAGGGTACAACATATTCATGGAAATAATGTATTGTAAAGTTATTTCAACAAGTAGGCAGCATTAACTACTTGTGGGGAGAGAGAAGGGACATGACGAATAGCCTCCTGGAGGACATTGTGCCTGAGCTATGCTTTGAAGGAAAATACTGAACCTTTTTTTTTTTAAGGATATATTTAATTGGTGCTTTGGGGTTTTATAGCCCAGTCATTTCCCATTCATTCCCCTCCAGACTGGATCTTCCTTTCTTTTTTTTTTTTTTTTAAACAATCGGGGTTAAGTAACTTGCTCAAGGTTACACAGCCAGTTATTATTATTTCTGGGTGTGGTGCTGAGTATCTGAGCCCAGATTTGATCCAGGTCATCCTGACACTGGAGCCGGAGCTCTTACTCGCTGAGCCACCTGGCCGCCCCTGGATCTTCCTTTCTTATAAAGAAAAGCAATTAAGGAAAAAAAGAATCTGACAGAAACTGTGGGAAAAATATATACAATATCTCATCCTAGTCACTCCCAACCTCTTTGCTATAAGACACACTGAGTGTTTCATTATTCCATCTCCAAGGACCTTGATTGGTGTTTCAATTAGTTATGGGCTAGGAGGACTGTCCAAATAAACCCTGGTAGATGAAATCCCCATTTGGAGCATGCTCAGACATTCTGAAACTGATTCCAGTCCATTAACTGCATGGTTTCTGTTTCTCCAGACTTCCCCACCATGTCCCAGTAACCTTCTGACCTTGGAAGGTCCCTCTTTCTATGTGGCCTTCTTATCCTGGAAGATCTTTCTGCTCCTGTGACCTCTTTCTCTGATTGGTGACTTCCTCTTGGAACCTCCATTTTGCAGAAATGCTGAGGCTAGCCATACTTACTCTATCATTCTTTTTCAAGTTCCACTCTTCCCTCTTCAGATTTCTCTATCATGCCCCTAGGGTATGAATCTTCTCCTTCAACTCCATTTTATTATTGTCTTCCCCCAATAGAACGTAAATACCCCGAGGGGAGATACTGTTTTTCTTTTTGCTTGTACTTCCATCCCCAGTGATAATCAATGTACTTGGCACAGAGTAAGAATTTGATAAATTCTAGTTGACTTAATGACTTGGTGAAGATGACCCTCTCTGATTGTCTGTCATGCCAGAACCATGGTGCATTAAAAACAAACATTGATTATCCCCCAAAGTGAGGTTTTAGTTGGATTTTTTCTGGCCTGGCTAGCATTCAATAAGGAAGACTAGCTACTGTGGGCTTATGGGTAGGGAAGATTCTTTGGCCTTCTGTGACAAAGCAAAGTCATGAAGTTGAAAAGGCATGGCCTTGCTGTCCACAGACTTGGGAGCTTCTAAAGGGCTTGCTCCAGAACACCAGGAGCTGGAGGCCATGTCTGGATTTTCTGGAAGCCAGATGATAAGGATCAAAGATTAGAGCATATTGCTTGGCCCAATCCAGTAGCAAGAGAGATATGAATTCATCCATCCATCCATCCGTCCATTCTTTCATACAGCCATCCATCCTCCATGCATCCAAAGGCTACATTTAGAAGTGAACTCTGTGGGGAGAATACTACATAGAATCTACCTTAAGTTCAAGTGCACTCTTGCCAGATACCAGCATGTATCTTTGGCTTTGGTGAGTGTCTGGAGGGAATGTTTATACTTCTGTTCTTGCTATATCCTTGCAGTACATATCCCTTAAAAAAGCTGAATGCAGTTGGTTAAATGAAACTGGAAGTCTATTCACTGGTGATTAACAGTGGGAAGAGATACCAAAATAGAGACATAATCCAAGCAGTAGAGAAATGCACCCCCATCCCCATACCTTAGGGATATCCTAGAGCTTTAAGAGTGGAAATGTAGCTATCCTTGCTCTAGAAGAGTCATCCCAGGGTATCATACACTCAAAACTTAGTTCCCTTCTAGTGAGAAGCTACAGATTCTGAGAATTCAAGGTGAGAGAAAAACACATTCCAGATAATTAGAGACAAGGGCAAAGGCACAGAAGGGGAATGCCACATCCCTGGCCATTTAGATCAGCTTCAATACCATTTTGATCTTTTTAATTTATATTTCCTTACCTTCTTTTCCTTATATTCTCACAATTTTGTTAGACCCTTCAGGGTTTTGCCCTGTGGGGCAGGTAGGAGGCTCCATAGTGTGCCAAGAGCTTGGTCTAGAGTCATGAAGACCCAAGGTCAAGTCTGATCTCAGACACTTTTAGCTAGGTGACCCTAGGCAAGTCACTTGATCTCTGTCTGCTTCAGTTTCCTCATCTGCAAAAAGGAGCAATAATAATAACACCCACCAACCAGGGTCGTTGTAAGTTTCAAATAAAAAAATGTAAAGTACTTAGCACATGTAAGTGCTCTGTAGATATTAGCTACTATTAGGTGCCTAGAAGTTTTGCCTATTAATTTTACTTCCTCCTTTAGGTAGTTGTGGATGGTCATCATGATGATATATATATATATATATATATATTTTTTTTGCCTTTTGGAGGGCAATTGGGGTTAAGTAACTTGCCCAAGGTTACAAGGCTAGTTTTGTGTGTGGGTGTTAAGTGTCTGAGAGCAGAACCGAACTCTGGTCCTCCTGACTCTGGGGCTGGTGCTTTTACTCACTGCACCACCTACCGTATTTCCCCTATAATAAGACCTATCCCGAAAATAAGCCCTCCCCTTACTGTGTAAGATTCCTCTAAAATAAGCCCTCCCCCGAAAATAAGCCCTATTGAGATTGCTACTGTAGTGAAGGTGAATCCTTCAAAGTGAAAAGTGAATCCCCTGCGCTACACGCTACATTACGGTACCCTCTGTATGCACCGCCCCCCCGGGTGAAACGCACGCCGTCCTCCGAGCTGCATCCAATCAGAGCTGCAGCAGTGAGCGCGTCATCCTGTTCTTCCCCAGTGATTTGCTTATTGAATAAAGGTACATTTTTTTGTTCACATTTACCTGTTTATTAAAATTGCTGTCAATGTTCATTAAAATAAGCCCTCCCCTGAAAATAAGCCCTCTGGTGTTTTTCTGTCCAAAAAATTAATAAGACAGTGTCTTATCGGGGAAACACGGTAGTTGCCCCGTCATCATGATGATATGAATGGCTATGCTTGCAAAATGATGTGTTTTGAGGTTAAAAATGAACTAAATATTCCTGGGTATCAGGTTCCAAGATTGAGTTGATTCTGGTCTGTCAAGGGGGAGTTTGATACTGAAAATTGAATTTAAAATTAGATTTAGCAAAATGGGCCTATTTGGTACCTTCCATTCAGTTGATCCAACCATCTTTTTCTTTTTTAAGATTTCTATTTAAAATTTTGAGTTTCAAATTTTGTCTATGCTTCTCTCCCTCTTCCCTCCTCCCCCAGAGATGGGAAGCAATCAGATGTAGGTTATGCATGTGCAGTTATGTAAAACATTTCCATATTAATCATTTTGTACAAGAAAAATTGAATAAAAGAAAAAAAGAAGCAAAGTGAAAAATAGCATACTTCAGTCTGTATTTAGTCGATGTCAATTCTTCCTCTGGAGATGGATAATATACTTCATCGTTAGTCCTTTGGGATTGTCTTGGATCATTGAATTGTTGAGAAGAGTTGAATCATTCACAGTTCTTCATCAAATAATATTGCTGTTACTGTGTACAATGTTCTTCTGGTTCTGTTCACTTCACTATGCATCAGTTCACATAAGTCTTTCCAGGTTTTTCGGAAATCATCCCATTTATCATTTCTTATAGCACAATAATATTCCATTACAATGATAAACCACAGCTTGTTTAGCCATTCCCCAATTGTTGGACATCCCTTTGATTTCCAATTTTTAGCCACCACAAAAAGAGCTGCTATAAATTTTTTTTGTACAAATAAGTCCTTTTCCATTTTTTTTTTGGATGTCTTTGGCATACAGTCCTAGTATGGTATTGCTAGATCAAAGGGTACGCACAGTTTTATAGCCCTTTGGGCATAATTCTAAAGTGCTCTCCAGAATGGTTGGTCCAACCCTCTCTGGTCTGCATTGTTCTTATATTTTTCCCCATCTAATATACTATATTTCAGATTTTATCTCTCTATCTTACCAAGAGAAGTCAGTTAGTTATAAATTCAGTATTTCTCCGAAAAAATCCTGCAGATTCTCAAGGTTCAAGAACTACAGGGATCTGAGAAGAGAATGTGTGTATGCTATTTATTTCTTCCTGCTTCATGTCATGTTGTCTAGGAAACTATGGTCCAGTGATTATTTCCCTGGTTAACGTTGATCTACCAGTCAGGTGGCAGTTAGGAGGCATGATACAGTGCTGGCCTTGTAGTCAAGAAGATGAGTTCAAATCCTATCTCAGACACTGACTAGCTTTGTGACCCTGAGAAAGCTGCAAAAACTTTTCTAGGCCCAATTTCCTCATCTGTAAACTGGGAATAGAAATAGCACCTATTATTGTTGTGAGGGTCACATGAGATAGCACATGTAAAGGACTTTTCAAATATAAAGCTTTATATGAATGTTAGCAACGGTAATCACTGTCCCTCATTCAACAATTACTTAGCCTCATAGGCTTATAAAATGTTAGAATTGGATGGAAATAATAGTAACAGCTAGCGTTTATATAGAGCTTACTATGTATTTGGCACTGTGCTAAGTACTTTAAAATAGTGCCTCCCTTGATCCTCCTAATAACCCTGGAAGGTGAGCGTGATTATCTCAATTTTACAGATGAGGAAACTGAGGCAAACAGGGTTAAGTGAATTACCCAAGATCACAAGGCTAGGAAGTCTCTAAAGTCAGATTGGAGTTCATGTCTCCCAGGCCCAGTGCTCTCTCCACCCTACCATCTAGCTGCCCAAGAGATGGGAAGGTCATTTAATCCGAGTTCCTGATTTTACAGAATTGTGCCCATGGCCACATTGTTTGTTAAACTTGAGCTCTTGTCATCTTTCTCTAAGTCTGGTGTTCTTTTTAATACGTTCTTTCATGAGTATAAATGGCTTGAATATCTAAAACTGGATTAGGAAATGGCCAAATAAAAATTAAAATATTTTCTGGCACTGCTTTTGTTGAGGAGTGGGAAGAAGAACATTGGGGAAAAAAAAATTAGCCAAGCGTATACAGGAGGAAGTATCTAAAATATGAAAATAACACAAAGATAGTCTCTGACACTATAGTTAGCCTTATTTTATTTTTTGCTTTTTGGAGGGGGAAGGTAGGACGATTGGGGTGAAGTGACTTGCCCAAGGTCACACAGCTAGTTTTTGTGTTAAGTGTCTGAGGACAGATTTGAACTCAGGTCCTCCTGACTCCAGGGCCAGTGCTCTATTCACTGTGCCACCTAGCCACCCCAGTTAGCCTTATTTTCAATCCTGAAAGCATCCACAAAGGAGGGAAATAGAATAATATTATATAAAAAAATAGGGGCAGCTAAGTGGCATAGTGGATAGAGTGTTGGGTCTGGAGTTATAATGACTCACTTTCCTGAGTTCAAATCTGGCTTCAGATACTTACTAGCTATGTTAACCTAGGCAAGTCACTTAACCCTGCTTTCCTCAGTTTCCTCATCTGTACAATTAGCTGGAGAAAGAAATGGCAAACCACTCGTGTATCTTTGTCAAGATAACTCCAAATGGAGCCATGAAGAATTGGTCACAACTTAAACAACTGAACAAAAATATAAATTATAAATAACAAGAGGGGAAATAAGCTAGGGGTGGGGGAGTTACAAAGGTATTTCTCTGGAACATAGATTTAGGATCATATATCAAGAGTTGTAAGAGACCTTAGAGTCCATCAAATTCAAACATTAGTCACCCATCCCCCTCCTCATTTTGCATATGAAAACGTAAAGGGCCATACAACTAGTCAATGTTCAGGCAGGATTTGAAATGGGGTATTCTGACTACAAGCCCAGCGAACTGTCCATTACATTCTTCTGCCTCTCTAGAGACCCGAGTTCCAGTTTTAATACCAGCTGACCCTAAACAATTTCTGTCCACCTTTATAAGCCCCTGTTTCCTCATCAGTAAGTCCCTCCTCAGAGGAGTTTAGATGAAATGGCTTCCAGTCTTGACATACTATAATTCTCTGGTGTTAAGAATTTTCTGAGCTACGTAAATGAGTGTCTGTTGTCGCCATTGTGTGGTTGCTGTTATTATAAGAGATAAAAATTCACTGGAAAAAAATAACCCCATGTTCCCTCAGAAATTCATGTTCCACGCTGGCCATGCTTTAAAATCCCAGGTGCAATATTCAGACAACTTCATATTAATCTATATTTGTGTATTGTTGCTTCTCATTTACATCAGATGGACAAAAAGTTACAGTCTAGACAATGGTCACCTCCTTTCGCCCCTGCCCAGGGCCTCCTGCCTTTGGCTGGGTACAATCACTAATTCATAAAGCCCCAGGGAAAGCGTTCATGACGCACAAATTGGAATCCAATCTAAGCAGAAAGTGCTGAAAGAAAGGGAGTCTAGGCCAGGAAGGGCAGGAGTTTTTTCAGTGGTAAAACGTTGCCCTCTTCAGATCATCTCTAGTATTACACCTAAAGCCGAAGTTTTAGTTCAGTCATGCAGAATGTTAGCCTGGAAGGCAGGTCCTTCAGGGTAATGGAGTCCAACCTCCTTATTTTCTATGCAAGCAATTTCAGGCTCAGAGAAGTGACTTATTAGGGCCATTTGCCAATTTGAAGTTGGCACCAGCATCTTGATTTGTAGAATTAGAAATTTCAGAGCTAAAAGTGATTTTTGAGATCACCTGACTCAACACCATATTCAAAATTTCACATGAAGAAACTGAGGCCCCAAGAGGGGAAGTTATTTGAACATTCTGAATGAAATGATCTTGAATAATTTTTATTTGGGATGAGTTAAAGGTGAGGAATATTACTTCCCCTGCCCTTTCACATTTTATTCAAAACTGAAAACCAGTATAAAACTTGATTGCTTGCTGGTGTTTAAAAATAAAAAAAAATAGACTCTCTACTGTGTGTGCATGTGCATGTGTGTGTGTATGTGTACAAAATGAGAATGAAAAAATTAGTGAAGTGAAAGAGAGAAAAATAATGAGAAAGGGAAGAGAGAAAGTTTTACTTTTTGCAGAATACACTTTTAAGTGCTATATAAGTATGAGTTTTAGTTCTTCTTCACAATAAGAAAGCATGTCTTGACCTAACAATTCACAAGTAAGTATGTTTAGGTTAGCATGGGTCAGAGATTTCAAACTAGTTGATCTTGACTGACTGTTTGATCTTAAACCTAGCATGATTGATCAGGAGGCCTGAATAATAGAAGGAAACATGGTTGGATTTTGGCAGCTAGATGGTGTAGTAAGTACTTACATTAGGAAGACTTAAGTGTAAATCTGCCTCAGATATTTACTACCTATGTAACCCCAGACAAATTCCTAAACCTTTCTTTGCCTCAGTTTCCTAATTTATAAAATGAGAATAAAGATAGTATCTACTTCCCAAGGTGGTTGTGAGGATCAATCAAGATAATGTAGGCAAAGCACTTTGTGACTTTAAAGCACTGTAAATGCTAACTCTTATTATTACGAGCAATCTCTAACATGAGGTGTAAACTCACCTCCATCATGCCCTCAGTGTCAACATGTACCTATTTTGTGCTCATGTTCTTAAGACTTCAGGATATTGAAAAATAGATCCGGGGATGGCCAGGTAGTACAGTGAGTAAGAGCACCGGTTCCAGTGTCGGGATGACCTGGGGATCGAATCCGGGCTCAGACACTCAGCACCACACCCAGAAGTAACTGGTTGTGTAACCTTGAGCAAGTTACTTAACCCTGATTGCTTAAAAAAAAAAAGAAAAATAGATCTAGTTCTAGATGTGATTCTGAATCCCCTGATCAATATTATTTCTTATGTGTCTTCTAGATCTTCAAAATAAAAAAAGAATAAAATAAAATTATTTCCTTAGAAGATGTGAGAAGTGGAAAAGAACAAAGAAATCCAGAAAAGAGAGGTGCTTGTAAAACAAAGAAATGGAACTCACTGGTGCTTCCAATTGCTAATGTATGTATCTGTGGGCAAGTGTGCTCCTGGCTTTAGGAGGTGTATGTGTGTGTGAGAATCCTTACTTTTGCTATTTCATAAAATGTCTTTATTTGAAAGAAAAGAAGAAAAATTTTTTTAAAAAAGAAGAGAGAAAGGAATAGAGAAAGAAAGAAGGAAAGAAAAAGAAAGAACCACAAAGAGAAGAAAGAGGAAAGAAGAAAAAAATAAAGATTTAAAGAAAGAAAGGAGTCATGCCAAGCAAAAAGCAAAATAATTGTAGATTTGAGAATAAAGGAAACATGGTTCTAATTGGCCACTTGAGGGTCACATGGTCTATTGTCCCATTTGTAAGAAGGTCTGTGTAGAAGAATAGCTAACATTTATTCAGGGCTATAGCGTTTACAGAGTCCTTTGATTTCATCATCTCATTTGATCCTTTAGATAGCTCAGCAAGTTAGGTGTCAGAAGTATTATTACTCCCTATTTTTCAGATGAGGAAATGGAAAGCCACAGAAGCTAAAGGACTCAGCCAAGATTGTTGTTCTTCCTTCATTCTCAGACAGGACTAATAACATCAGAAGGGTTGATGTGTGGACTTTCAAGTAAATTAGATTTAAGTGAAGCAGAGCTGTGCAGAGTCATCAGCCTCACTCTCCTCCATTAGTCATCAGAGTCTGGTGACAAGACATAGGTCAAGGAGAATATCAGTGACTCTGGAGGCAGTGGGAGACCTTGGCCTTTTCCCCAGCTCTCAGTTTGTCTGAGACAATGTCCATTCCATGATTAAAGGCTAGGTGAGAATTGAGGCTACAAATGATCACAGAGCTCATAAATGTCTAATGTAAAACTCAAACCCAGATGCTTCCTGACTTTAAGGCAAGTGCCTTTTCCACTATGGCTATGTGGTCCAGAGAAAGAGCAAAAGATTGTCTGCTTCTTAAAAACGGGAAGAAAAAGATAATTCATCGCTTCTTTGGGCTGACAGAACCCACTTTGTCAACAGTTAATTTCTTCAAGTTTTTCTGGGTTTTTGCAAGTTTTCCCTGTTACCTTTCTCCCCTTTCTATAATCTGTTCTTACTACCTGGAGCCTGTGTGCTACACAATGCTGACCTTATTGCCATCAATGATACTATTGCTCTTGCTACTACTACTGCTGCTGTTATATACACACATACATATATATTTCAATATGTACAATTCTATTATATATAATTAATATAGAAATTATTGATAAAATTATGTATAGGCATATGTGTACATATATAGGTGTGTGTTTATATGTATATGTATATATAGTATATAGGTATGTATGTATTGTGTGTGTATGTAAGACCTGAGTTCAAATTCTGTCTGAGATACATCCTAACTATGTGACTCTGTGCAAGATATTTAACCTCTCTCAATCTCAGTTTTCTTATTTATAAAGGAGGAGGAGGAGGAGCAGGACAGGGCACATCCCTTAGCCAAAACTTTGTTTCTTGAGCAATAAAGGATATCTGTCCACAACAGAACCTTGAGCTGAGAGATTGTTTCCTTTCTGTCTTTGTATCCCTCACACCTAGTACACCTAGCACCCCTATGCATTTAGGAGACCAGAACTGGGCTTCCATGTTCTTGGTCCTTTGATAAATGACCTCACCACCCAGTGAGGAAGTTCTGTGGGTTCACTATGGAACTGGTAAAAACATCACCTGTTGTCATAAAACATGGGGGAGGGGGGTTAAAAGTCATAGAAGGGTCTCCTTCAGCTCCAACTCACTATCTTGGAATAACTTGGGCAAGTTACTTAATTTCCTTGGGCCTCAGTTTCCTCATCCTTAAATGATGGTCTCTGAATACTAGATGGTCTCTGAAGTCCCTTCCAGTTCCTAGTCTCTGATTTTATTTTCCTGAGATTTTCCTCCATTGTAGATGTCTGTGAATTTCCCTTGATCTGCCTGCCTCTGGGATGTTATTGAAAACTCAGTGTATAGTATAGTAGAGTCCAGAGTATTTGGATAGTTCCATTGAAAGAAAGATGATTGGAGAGTGGCTAGGTGGCACAGTGAGTAAAGTGCCAGTCCCAGAGTCAGGAGGACCTGAGTTTGGTTCCGGCCTCAGACACTTAACACACACACACACACACACACACACACACACACAAACTAGCCGTGTAAACTTGGGCAAGTTACTTAACCCCAATTGCCCTCCAAAAGGCAAAAAAAAGATGATTAAGGAGCAAGGGAATGGAGGAGTGGGAGAGGAAAGAGAGGAAAGATGGACAGTAACCTGGCTAATGAGACTGACTAATGAGAAAGTGTTATTGTTGTTATCTTGGGGACAGCTTGGCTGACTGGCTCTATTGCCTGACAAATAAATAACTCACTTAGGGGAGGTGTTATGGAAGGGTAGAAGATTACTAGTTCTGGAGCCAGAGGACCTGAGTTCAGATCCCACCTCTGTCTGATATTTACTGCCTTGGTGACCTTGAGCAAATTATTTGACTTCCCTGGGCTTTAGTTTAATCATCTGCAAAATAAAGGGACTGGTCTACATGGACTCTGATATCACTTCTAAACTTGTCATCATTTGAACTTTTCACTTTACTTTCCACTACAAACACTGCCTCATTGTGCTTGGGTTTGGCCTTTTTCAGCATTCTCAGTAGAGGAGCAGCTTCATGACTGTGCTATTTGACTTGGAAAAACACTTTTCCCCAAGTCTGGGTCAAACCAAAGGATTTAATATTTATAAGGGCCCTCAGAAGTCTGAAGGACTGAAGGGAGTCCATTTAGACCAGGGATCTCTTCTCCAATATCCGGATCTAACAAACAGCTTCCAAACCTAGCTTCTAAAAAGAATGATCCAATGGAGAGAATGATCTACTTTAAGGAGTGCAAATCTCATTTCCTTTACACTGAATCCTGAATCAAAGCTTTTGATTTTTATTTTTTTAATTGCCAGCCAGTGAGTGCAAAATGAAGCCTTTTACATTTTCTATTAGAGGAAGGGTACCAGAGTGGTTAGAGTACCAGGCCTGGAGTCAGAAAGACTTTGGCTCAGGTCTTGCATTTAGCGTGTCCTATGTGGCCATGAGAAAGTGACAACCTCTCAGCACCCTGGGTGCTAAGATTAAGCTAGACATGTTGCTGAATCATAACAGTGGAAAGAATTTCTCTACTGGAATTTCCCCAAGTCAATGCAATTATAGGTCCAGATAATAAAGATGGATGGATAGATGACTGGATCCATTAGAGTCAGCCTGAAATGATGAATACAGTATTGGGCTTAAAGTCAAGAAGTGTTGAGTTTAAACACAGCTTTTGATACTCATTAGTGATGTGACCTTGGCCAAGTCACATAAACTCTCTAAGCTTCATGGCAACTCCCAAGGAATTTTCTGCTAAAATTTAGATAACTTGCAAAAGGGACTCCCAACCCCCAACTTTCCCACACTTGTAAAATTCCATCTTCTTGGAGTATATGCATATATTCTGGACTAGAACAGGTGCAAGGTCCCACTAGAATGCCCCTCAAAATTGGGCATTTGGTCAAATACATCTTATTTTGCTAATGTCTCATTAGCCACTCCCCAAGTCTTCTTGACCACAATATCCCAAAGGAACTGTGGAAAACAAAATTTTACTTTTTTTTTTTAATCAAGAAACATTTATTAAACACATAGACACTATGCTGGGTGCAGGGTATACAAAGAAAAAAATTGCAAGAGAGTAGCTTTGAGCAGTAGATATTGGTGAACACGCCCTTTTCCTCTTGGATCTCTTCATGTCATTCTAATGTTGCTGAAACTCTGTAAAACCACACTGGACCTTTTTCTTACTTGTAGTCTCTTTTGGCCAGAGGCTGCCTTTTGATCCAGTCTTCATCATTTACTCCGTGCAACACAAGAAAGGATTTTAATGTCACAGGCCGACACCTGAATTCTATCAATTTTCCTTCTTTTATTTCTTCACCAACCATATCCAATTGGCTTGTGCAAGCAGTTGAAGAGGAAAAAAATAATGTAATAGAGGTCCTTTTCTTCAGAAAGGTACTTCTATCCAATTGTTTCCATCCTGAGAGCACAGCTATGAGATCTGTTTCAAGGGGTGTCCTTCAGCAGGCGGGAAGAACAGCAGAATCAGTCACACAAATGACCAACTACAGGAAAAAAATCACCAATATATCAACAGGCCTTAAAACCAAGCGACAGTTAAAATAACTACTAGATCAGTAACTCTAAATGTATGAGGCAGCTCAACAGATAGGCTTCTACGGAAGGAAAGCGTCGGCTATTCTGGGTCTAATTTATGGCCTCGCTTCATTCTGTATTCAAGATATGAAACATTTCAAAAGGCAGATGCTAAAAAATGGGGGAGGGGAGAAGCTTGCCATAACAATGGGGAAGACCAGCAATCTGTAATATTGGGAGAAGATATTTATATCCCTGCTAAGAAAACAGTCCCAGTGCTTTATCCATGTGCCTTTGGAATGGGTCTGGAGTAGGTAGAGGTGGGGTCCATGCCACCATTAAGGGTCATGGTATGTGAAATTGGAAGAAGCCTTAGAAATCATCTAGTCTAATGCCCTTATTTTGCAGAGATGGAGCTTGAACCCCTTCAAAGTGAAGTGATTTCTTCACTTGTTCAAGGCTCCCAAGATTCCTTTGAGTACTAAATCTTGAGAGAAATAATTGCTTCTCTCTGGCATTAATTATTGAATTTGGACCAAAATTTTTCCCCCTTTCTACTTCCTTATCCAGAAATCAACCAGTATGGGAAATTTTAATCAAAAACTTACCCAGACTAGATCTAATCAGACAGTAAAAGAAATTCTAAGTTTGGGCTAATGGGAGGACTCCTAGGTCATTGTGTTTGCTCAGACAGGTCTGGGAAAATGTGAATCCTCCCTTTTGTCAGACAGGTGATATGGAAATTGATAAGTTTCTTTGACTAAGACTTGAATGATCCCTCATTAAAATGAGCCCACATCTCATTATAATATTCATTCTTTCATTAATTGTTAACCAATCAGAGTTGATTTCCACTCTTAGTAACACCCACTCTTCCAAAGGTATATAAACTGTGAGCCCACCACCATGAGGGTCTTTGGCATTTGAGAGTGCCACTGACCTCTTTCTGTTAATAAACATGGTAGCCTTATTAATAAAATGATTAAGTTACCCAGAAACTATGTCTCTAGAACTTTTTGAATGTCATAGTCTCTTTCCTCTAGAATAGGCATGGGGAACCTGGGGCCTCAAGGCCACATGTGGCCTCCTAGGTACTCAGATGCTGCCCTTTGACTGAATCCAAACAAATTTGTTCTGTGAAGTTTGGATACAGTCAAAGGGCCGCACTTGAGGACCTAGAGGGCCACATGTGGCCTCGAGGCTGCAGGTCCCCCACCCCTGTTCTAGTGGAAAGAGACTGTGACACTTAAAAGCTCGAGAGGTTCCCCACCCCTGATTAGTACATTAAGAAATGTCAGCTAGATAGATGGATAATGAGCTCCATCCATAATTGAATAGGATGAGGGAAGTAGAGTGGGTCACGTGGGAAAAAGCACAGGTTCATAGGTTTATAGGACATAGAGCTGGAAAGGCCATTAGAGACCACTTAGTCTATCATTTTAAAACTGAGGAAATTGAGACTCGTACAGTTTAAATGACTTACCCAAGGTCATACAGTTAATACATCAAAGAACTTTGACTTGAACCCAGGACTTAAATCCAAATACAATCTCCTTCTACTATACAGTGCCTCTTGGGTGAAGAGTTTACTGAGTCAGCTCATGCATTCCCATTCCCATGACCTCTCTTTTATGAGAGGTTAGAGAGCTTTTGGCAAACAATCCACAGATGTAATAAATGTTGTTGTGATTATACTTCTGAAACAATAAGGGAGGATAAACAGGGCAAGCTGCAGCTTTAAAAAAAAATTCCACATCACTTTCAAGATGGAAGCATGATAAAGAGGGAAAGACTTGGCCATGAGCTATTGCTGAATTTACTACCAGACATTGCTTTTGCCTGTTGTGACTTGGCTGCGATTTATAGCAGCTGGTCCATACCCCGGGATCGATCTTCACTCAGAGTCCCCAGAGCAGAAGAAAGGTCCTCAATACAAAAATCAATGTCTGGAGGAGGCTCTTTGCATTCTATTTTCCTGTCACTGGAACACACCTCGAAGTTCTGGGTAAAAAGAGGTCTAGAATTCTTGCCTGGTTTTCAGAAGCTTTGCATTTCCTATAGTGGACAAAGGCTGGATTAAAAACAGCAACAGCTTTAGCTGTAAGCAAATGGCAAGTAATCATTGAACTCCTTCCTAAAGTAAAGTACTCATTGATTAGACCACTAATTGGGTACTGAGCAGGCACTTCCCATCTGGCATCACTAGTCGTTTTCATTTTTAATATTCATTTTAATTTTTTCTTAAGTTCCTTCTAATTGCAGATCATGCATTCAGTGTTAGGGGAGGTTTAATTGAAGAAGAAGGAGGAGGAGAAGAAGAACAAGAAGAAAGAAGAAGAAAGAAAAAGAAGAAGAAAAAGAAGAAGAAAAGGAAGAAGACTGTTAGAGAGTGGCAGAGTTTGAAGAGATTCCTCTCAACAACATGTGTAACAAATGGTTAGCTAGGATTTATTTGCAGACTTCTAGGGAAGGGGAACTTGCTATTGCCTGAGGCATTGCATTACCTTTCTAGATAATTGTAATTGATGGAGCTTTTTCCTAATATCAAACCTAAATCTGCCCCCTTCAAACTTCTGACCATTATTCTTGACATCAAGGGCCAAGCAGAAAAAAACCTTTACTGCACCATACCCCACTCCTATGAAAGTCTTTCAAATGCTTGAAGAAAGTTACCATGTTTCCTCTAAGTCTTCTCTTTTCTGGGCTAAATATCTCTACTTTCTGCTAGTCCTTACGTGACATGAACTCAAGGTCCTTCACCATTCTGGTTGCCCTCCTCTGGGTGCTTTCAAGTTTATCAAATATCTTTTCTAATGTGTCACTCAAGCCATGGGTCCCTGCCTTCGAAGAGCTTTGAGTTCAGTAAATATGACACATACATAAATAACTACAATATAAAGTATACATTTTTGTACTTAAGAGAGGTGGAAAATACAAAGTGAAATCCAGGAAAGTGCTCTTGAAAGATGGTGTAGAGGTTTATGAGAGATTTATAATCAATGGACTTGTGTTCAAATGCTGCCTATTACTTAATTCCTGTATCACTTTGGGCAAGTCATTTAACCTTTTTCAGGCTCAATTTCCTCATCTTCTCAACAATAGGATTAAACTAGATATCCTTATGTCCCTTCAAGATCTAAACCTTATTAGTCAAAGAAGGCTCCAAGGAGCAGGTAGGTGACATTGGAGTTGATTCTTGAAGACCCAGATGCCTTGCATATAAAGATGCCCAGTAACTGTTTATTTCTTTGAAACTGACCAAGAAATCTTCTAACTAAAATGGAGGGAGGATAAAATTGTCCAAAAATATCAATCAATTTTAATACCAGAGTAATAGGTACAATGTAGGAAGAATATCAGTAGAGAGGGCCAATAATTCACAGAAACCAAATAAATTAAGCAAGAGAGCAACAATTATTTATTAAATATAAAATGTCTGTATCTCCTAATATGGGTCTACAAAGACAAAACAAAAAGGTCCTTACTCTCAAGGAGTTTACCTTCTATGAGGTAAACAACATGTGCACACATAAGTAATTGCAAAATATATTAAAGTAGATATCGAACATTTGGGGGATTGCTCTTGGGAGGATTAGTAAATACCTCCTAATGATACAGGAACCTAGGGATTTGAGAGATGGGAAAATGGAAGGCCATTCTTTGCACACCTCTTCAAAGGCACAGAGATGGGAGATGTATTATAGTGTACAAGAAATAGCAGTTAGGTCATTTTGACTGGAATGTAGATCAGGTGAAGGGAAAAAAAATGTGTACTAAGCCTGGAAACAAATCCAAGAAAAAAGGCCATCAGGAAAACCCAAGGTTTCAATAAAAAACCAACAAGACATGTAAAAGACAGACCTTGCTATTAAGGAGCTCACAATCTGATGGGAGAGACAATGTGTAAATAATTATGTACAAACAAGGTATATACAGATAAATTGGAAATAATTTGCAGAGGGAAAGCACGAGGATTAAGAGCTATCAGGAAGGGCTTTGTGTAGATGGCAAGATTTTAGTTGGGACTTCGAGGAAGTCAGGAGATAGAGATGAGATGGAAGAATATTTCAGATGAGGAGAACAGTTCAGAGAAAAGTCCTAGAGTTGGGAGATGGAGTGTCTTGTTCAAGGAACAGCAAGGAAGCCCATGTAATTGAATTGCAAAGTATGTAGGGAAAAGATGCAAAGTGCAAAAAGACTGGAAAGGTAGGAAAGGGCCAGATTATGAAGGACTTTGAAATTTTATCTTGAAGGTGATAGGGAACTGCTGAAGTTTATTGAGTAGGAGAGTGACATGGTCAGGAAAATCACTTTGACAGCTGAGCAGGATATGGATTAGAGACTTCTGACAGGCAAACCAAACAGCATGCTATTGCAACAGTCCAGGTGTGAGGTAACAAGGGACTGCATTAGGTTGGTGGCTATGTCAGAGAAGAATATGGGATACACATGAGAGATAAAGGTTACAAAGGGGACGTTGACAGGTCAACTGTTGTTGTATAGGTTGTATATGGGAGATGAGAGAGAAAAAAAGTTGAAAATGACACCTAGATTGTGAGCCTGAGTAACTGAGAGGGGGTGATACCTTCAAGAGTAAAAGGGAAGGTTAGAAGGGGGAGGGTTTAGGGGAAAAGACATTAATTCCAGTTGGGGACATGTTTAATTTAAGATATCTCTACAGCCATCCACTTTGGTATCTAATAGGCATTTGGAGCTGGAAGACTGGAGATCATCAGAGATTAGTACTGAATAGGTAGATTTGAGAATCATTAGCACAGAGATAATGATTAAATCCATGAGAACTGATGAGACCACCAAATAAAGTAATATAGAGGGAGAAGAGAAGAGGGCCAAAGACAAAGCCCTGGAAGACACTTGATATTAGTGGATATGACCAGGATGAAAATCCAGCAAAGAAGACTGAAAGTCATCAGATAGGTAGGAGGAGAACCAGTAAAGAGTAGTGTCATGAAAAGCTAGAGAAAAGGTGTCAAGGAGAAAAGGGTGATTGACAGTGTAAAAGGCTGCAGAGAGGGCAAGAAGGATGAGTATTGGGGATAAGTCATTAGATTTGGAAATTAAGAGATTTTAGTAACTTTAGAGAAAGTATTTTCAGATGATCGATGAGTCCTGTGAAAAACATTGATTCACCAGAAAGCCCAGCATTTTAATGTTTGGTCAAATTTCAGGCCTATTCCTCCATGGTCACTACTATTTAAGATCTGCTTTCATCTTGATCTATGAATGCAGAGGCTCTCAAATTTATTTGCCTACTTCCCCCTTTTTAAAAAAAAAATTACTGTGTCCCCCAGAAATCTATTTTCTTTAACCCTTTAGTGTTTTTTTATTTGTGTAATTTAAAAAAAAATAAAAAATGAATTTTTTAAATGACACATCTTCAATTTAATAATTTAGTAAATTTGTGGGTTTTTTCCTGTATTGCAACCTTGATGATGCAATATCGTGTCATGTAACTGTACAATATCTTATTGTAAACAAGTCATTATATACACATATTCCTGCAGATGCCTGCTAGACCTACCAACAATGTATGTCACACTCACCTGCCAACACTTGCTTGTTAAGACCTGTTGGTAGACTTGACCAGTGATGGGTTAAAACTTGCATTTTGTGTGCTTATTTGGAAAATAATGTAATCACTACGACTTTAACTCTGTTACACAACATATGAAATGTACAAATGTTTTTTTTATTCAAAATTTTCTTCTCTTTTCTTCTTTTCTTATGCTTCTACCACTTCCTTATTTTTATTCAATGTCCACCAACTGCACCTGTGGCTACTACTGTCCCCCTTGGATTGATCCAGCATGCTCCAGTGGGCAGTATTGCCCACTTTGGGAATCTAAAAACTAATACATTCATCAGAGAAATCTCTTAATGATCTCTCTCTTGTTATTTTATTGTGGTTTAGCCAAATACATGTCTTTGTTTTTCTGTTTCTCCCCACTTCTTTCTGGAGAAATTTATTCTATTTGTGTTTTCTTTGATGATTGTATTTATTATTCTTGTGTTTATTTTATTTGGTATTTTTGTTATTAAGAATATTTCAAATGCTTCTTTTTGGAACATCCATATTTTTTATTTATTAATAGACTCAGATTTGTAAAGTATGTCACCTTGGGTTGCATCTTGAGCTCCTTCATAATTCAGAACACATTTTCTGGTTTTGTATGACCTCACATGTATAGTTGATATGATATTGCTTGCCTTCTCAATGGATGGTGGAGTGGAGGGAGGGAGGCAGGGAGAGAATTTGTGAATTAATTTTTTAAATGAAGAGTATAAATAAACAAATAAAATAAGTCATTATTCCATTCACTTCTGCAGTTTCTCCTTAGACTTCTTGGTCTTTTGTCCTACAGAGACAGTTGCAATTACTTTACCTATTGCATATAATTCTTATGTTGGGGAATGTTTAAGAGAAAAACGTCCACCATCTTGTTAGTTATGTGACCCAGAAGTAAAGGGCACAAATGTAAAGAATGAAACAAACCCTACTCTCAACTAGGTCCTATTCTAATGGGAGAAAGTATGTATACAAGTATATGCAGAATTAATAGAAAGAAAATAGATATAGATAAATACACTATACACAAAATATAGCATTTAAAAATGAATTAGTTTTGGAAGGGAGGGCAATAGCAGCTGATGCATGGGTGGGGGATCAGGAAAGGCTTTCTATAGAAGGAATTTTCTATAAAGGTAGACGTGAGAAGGGGATGTATTTCCAACAGGAAGGGTGACCAGTGAAAAATCATGGATGCAGGGAAAATGGAATACTGTATTGAAGAACAGAGATAAGGCTAATTTTAACTGGATCACAGAGTGCAGGAGAGGGCATAATGTGCACTGGGGCCGAATAGTCAGATTGGTTATGAGGGTCTTAGATGTGTATTCATGGAAGTATACAACTTAGTGAATAGACAAGAGAAACTAGAGAACATAGAGCAGGAGTGGGGAACCTGAAGCCTCAAGGCCACATGTGCCCCTCCTACAGGCTGCAGGTTTCCCACCCCGGTTCAGGGGGATACCCATAGGTGAGTGTGATGGGGGAAGAAGCACCAGCAAATGAGACTGAGAAGGAGCAATTAGACAAAGGAGAATCAGGAGAAAGGAGTGTCATGAAAACCTAGAGAAAAAATATCAAGAGGTTCACTGACACTCAAAAGATGCAGAGAAGGGTAAAGTTTGAGAAAATGCTATTTGGCAATTGAGGGATCACTGGTAACTTTGGAGAGAGCAATCTAAGTTAAATGATGAAGTTGGAAACCAGACTACAGAATTAAGAGAGGGGAAAAGATGCAGAAGCACTGATTATAGACACCCTTCTCAAGAAGTTTAGAAACAAAAGAGAAGAGAGAGATGGGGCTATAACTAGCAGGAATGGACCAATCCAGTGAGGGTTTTTTGAGGATGGGGGATAGAATGCACAGGCATGTTAGTAGGCACCAGGGAAGCAACTAGTACAAAGGGAGAGACTAAAAATGAGAGAAAGAGTGGCGATTGCAGAGCAATCTGCTGGAGAAGGGACATGGAATGGGGTCACTTGTGCATGTAGAGGGGTTTTTGTTTTACTTACTATTTCTCATCTCTCCTCTGCCTGTTTGGAACTTTTTAACACTTGTGGCACAATTCTTAGAGGACTTTACTTGCCCTTCTATTATAATACACCTTTAGTTATTAGAACTTCAAAATATTAGTTTAATCCCTAGAGCAATAAGGTGGATTTGACATGCTAAGTATCATCAAGAATTGGTGGGATGTGACACATACCTGGACATATGGCAACAGAAAGTCCTTATTTTGAAGCAATAGAATCAGCAAAAAGAGTGATGGAATAGAATTGTATATTAAAAAGATACAATCATGTAAGAAAATCCAGGAACCAGAAAGGGAAAATGTGATATACAGAATTTGGATGAAGATCAATGGAGAAACAGAATTTTAAAATATACATATGCACATAAATATACATATACATCTCATGTTCTGAAAAATTATATAATGAATTTTACATATTACTTTTAATACTCTCCTACTTTCCTGAGCTTTCTGACATTCCTTCTGTCAGCTTCTGTTCATTTTGAAAAATGAACTTGTCTTTTATATATATAAGCAATTGGGGTTAAGTAACTTGCTCAAGGTTACATGGCCAGTTATTTCTGGGTGTGGTGCTAAGTATCTGAGCCTGGATTCGATCCCAGGTCTCCCGACTCTGGGCCGGTGCTCTTACTCACTGCTCCACCTGGCCGCCCCGAACTTGTCTTTTTTTATTTATTTTTTTGGTCATTATTATTGCTATTCACACTCTTTCAATAACCAAGAGAAAGAAAGGAAAAAAAAACCTTGTAAAGGAGGGAAAGAGTGAGGTAAAATGGATCCACACATCTATCACATCCCAAAATATGTATCTCCAGGTACTTCAGCTCCCTGTCATGCTTCATCATAGATCCTCTGCATTGTCCAGAGTTCTGAAGTCTTTTATATTTGTTTTTCTTTACTATGTTGTCTTCCTATAAATTGTTCTCCCAGTTTTGCTCACTTCACTCTGCATCATTAACCCATTCAGTTGATAAAGGCAAAGGATAGCATTTGATGAATGACTGCCAGCATTCTCTGCACTGAAGGTTCAAAGATACACAGTCTGAGGGCTTCTCATGTTTTCTGTTGATGACAAGGGAGAAAACTAAAGCTAACTCACTGATGCTGAAGAAGATGTTAGAGGGGAAAGAATGAGTCTGACCTCTCATGAAACTGACAACAAAGTTGGAGACTAAACTTGAATCTCCCTTCCCCTTCCCTGCCCTCTCCTCTCCTTTCTCCTCACTTTCCTTCCCCTTCCCTCCCTTTCCATTCCCCTTCTCTCCCCTCCTGTCTCCTCCCCTCTCTTCACCTCCCCTATAATCCTGAGGGAGATTAGGAGTCAATAATACTCTGCAGGCATAAAAATAAGAGTATGAGAAGTAGACTTGGAGTGCTTCTACACATAAAATAATGTTTACTGGATTTTTAAGGATGTTCTACCCTAAATAAACTGTAGCTAAAGCCTCCCAACATCTCAGTTCCTGCAATGTTAGTACAAATCTTCATGTTAAGTCTGGATAAATGCCAACATCGTAACCTGAAGGCTGGCCATCTGTGGATCTTCTAGAATTTTGGTTAAAATCATAAAGATTTTTAGAGGTAATTTACCTCTTATGGCTTACTTGTTCCCACTCCATTTAAACACTTAAAACTTATGAAGTTTTTTTTTTTAGGTAAAGGTATTCATCCACTTACTATGCTTACTGACCCAGGTAAGGAATACCATTGAAATAATAAAACATTAAATCAGGAGAGAAATGATTATCAGCATCAACCATATTTAGGAATGAAGACAGTTTCATCTTCCTTCTTGCCAGAGTAGTCTGACACTCAAGGTCTCCTAAATATATAACCTTAATAGGAAGCCATGGGACAAGCCTCCCTCTGCATCCAGATTGCACCAATGATGAGTCTGAGTCTGAAGTCTTCAGTGAAGGAACAAGTCTTCATCTAAGTTTTCCTTGCTCATTTAAGCATTATGTTCCCAGTCTGCAGTCTTTCCATGACCCTTTTGATTTGGTTTGACACAGGAACCAGTTGGACTTTACTGGGTAGAAGTATCCATTATCACTCCCTGAGCCCTGGGGCAGTGTGCAGCTCCCAGCCTGACTTGCTTGTTACTTCTGGCCACTGTTTTTCATCGCCAGAATCCATCATCTCCTCACTATGTTCCACATGGTCATAATTACTGAAGACTTCCATTCTTCTTCAGATGCTTTATGGGGGAGGAAAACCAACTTCTTCTCTTCTCCAGATATGCATGCTGATCTCCTCTCCCTTGAGGTAAGGAAGGGACGGACACATGTCAGAAAAGCGAACTGCACACAGACTGAAGCTGTGTTCTGAGAAGCCACAAGCTACATAGAGAAAAACTTCCCGGGAATCAGAGTTGGCCCCATGACGTTCTGGACAGAGTAGCATTCAGAGTCTCATTCTCTTAGCTCTTTACAAGTTCTTCCCCAACCACAGAGCATTCCAGTCTACATTTCCAGATTTCTAATATTACTCCATTTCAAAAACTCTAGTCAGCCATACAGATGGTCAACTCTCTGCCCTCAAAGACAGCTGTACTTTAGATCCTCCATGCCTGAAATGCCCTCCTTCCCCTCTTCACCTATTAAAAGTGTAAATGCCAAATCAAATGTTGTCTCCTTTATGAAGCCCTCCCTATTCCTCACTAGTGTGTTCTGACTATAAGATTAGATCTTATATTTAACATACCAGGTAGCAGTTAGATGCTATACTTGATAAGGTACTGGGCTTGTAGTCAGGAAGATTTGAGTTAAAATCTTGCCTGAGAAACTTACAAGCTGTGTGACCCTGGATAAGTCACTTACTCTTTCAGCCTCAATTTCTTCATATGTAAAATGGGGATAATAATAGCACTTACCTCATAGGTTGTTGTATGGGTCCAATGAGATAGAATATTTAAAGTGTTTTGCTAACAATAAAACACCACTAGTTATTACTAGATAGCATTATTCTATAACTATGTAGTTACCATGTGCATTATATTGTAAAAATAGGACATTATGTATATAGTTACATGACTGAAGATCATGCTTATAAAGTAGTTTTTAAAACTGAAAGCACTAAATCAATGGCAGTGATTATTAATTTTGTTATCTACCAACTAGATGGCAACCTCTTTGAGGATGAGAACCATGTCTTCTCTGCCCTTTGTGCTTTGTACAGTGCCTACCACAGTAGGGACTTCACAAATGTTTGCTGAATGAATAAATGAATCTCTAACAGAGGCATCTTCCAGAACTTTTTCTCTTCAGAAAAGAAAGTAATATTATCATTAACAACAATATAAAATAATTTATGTTCATGAGCCACAATTAACACTTGTAAAACATACTGCTGAGGTGATGTAAGGCAACAAATAATTGTTAATGCATACTATGTGCCATAAACTGTGCTAATGGCTGGGCACATAAATACAACAAAAAAGGCAGTCCCTGGCCATCAAGATCTTCCAATCTAAAGTGTGAAGACAAGACATGTAAAGGAGCTAGAACAAAAGGACCAGGTGAATATGAAGGTACCAGTAAAGGGGAATGATAAGAAAGTTAGAAAGTCAGAATCACAGCTGGGAAGTGAATGATATTTGGACATTTCCATAAAATAGGGACCCCAGAAAGAATTCACCAATGCAAAAAGGGGACTTGCATAGCAGACAGTTGTTCCAGGGCCATGAGGTCACAGGGGGTGATCAGTGTTCCATGGTGATATTGAAGATGAGATATGGCATTAAGGTTGGAAAGTCAGAAGCACACTAGGTTAGGGAACTATTATAAATGCCCAGAACAGGTCACTGCTAATATCTGAATCAGACAGCAAAACAAAAACAAATCAATGGACCTCCAATAAATGATTGAGGATTTGTACTGATTAAACGGCACTTTCTGTATATTTATAGCATGCATAAACTTGAAAATATTTTATCCACAAATAAGTATCCTTAATAACTAATGCAAGTACACTCCTTGTAGAGTATCCACTGTAGAGAATTTTGTGCTTAATGGATTGACTTTGATGAAAAATGTATTCTGTATGTGTTAACTGATGACTTAGAGTTATTTAATCTGGGGGTTACTTAGCTTCTTGGCATTAGTTGACTAGGGTTCCTAACAGCAAACATCCGGGAAAGAAGCCCATAAGACCAGTGGCCCTTTTGGAACAATAGATATGTCTTGGAACCTATACATCTCCCTATAGTTACAAGTTGCTAGAAAAGGAGACCTTTATCAACATTTATAGATTCTCTTGTACCTCTGCCTCAGTTATATCTGTGGCACAAAGACCAACCCTTTCCATAGAAGCATTTGTTAATGTAAGTCATTGTATTTGAGATAAGGAACTTCATTTTACAGGCAATTTTTCTGAAATCATTCAACCCTATCTAGGGCTAGTCCTGAAGTCAGGAAGACATGGTTTAAGTCCTATGTCAGAAACAATGACTGAGTCGTCTTGGCCAAGCTACTGAACTTTTTGGTAGATCTTAAATTGAAGATTGGGTGCTGATCTTCATCGGTAGATTGAACTTTGTCACAGAGAGTCCTTTGCATGGATGAAATTAGATATGGTCCCTTAAAAAAAAAAGGTAGGTATTGATAATATAGCCATACGTCATAGTACATAAAGAAATTAAGGACTACAATTGAGTTTATAAAATATTTTCTATTGAACCACTTGAGGGAGCTATTGAGCTATAAACCAAATACCAGGTGTTTGCTGCTAGAAGCTTATTTTTCCTCAGCTAGGAGAGCTAATTCATTCACTGCTTAAGAAACAAGTGACCTATTTGTTGTTTTAAGTGTTCTCCTGCCTTATGGTATTTGACAGAGTTTAATGGATCTGTTCAGACCTTGTCAAATCCCCTTCCCAGTTCTCCCTGAATGCTTGCAAAAAATTAAGCCAGGTTTTCAGCTAAGTTATTTAGTGACGATAAAATATATTTGAGTCTTCTTTGACACAAGCCAGATCACCTTCACAACAGACTGTCTTCTCTGGGAGAAAGATCAAGGAGAGACATTCTAACACCGTGAAGTCCCTCAAGAAGCAGAATCCACTGACTAGCTGATGGTTTTTGGCAAGCAATTTCTCCTCTCAGCCTCAGTTTCCTTGCCTTTAAAACAAGGGGCTTAGATTAGATCAATCAATTAACAAACATTTATTAAGTATCTTCACTGGGCTAGGTGATGGGGATGCAAATACAAAAATTGAAATAATCTTTACTTTCAAAGAGCTTACATTCTAATGGGAGAATATTAATGATGGCTTTGTGATTTTTAAGCCAATTTCACATTTATTATTTAATTCTCACAGCCACCCTGTAAGGTAGGTGAGGTATATATTTTCAGGAAATTAAGGTGAAACAGTTGAGTGCAAGACAGTTAGGGAGGAGGGTGAGGAGGGAATGGGGGTTGGCATCAGTCCAAAGATGACATCCAAGTTACGTCTTACACAGAGGGACTTTATATGGGGCTCAGGTAAGAAAGAAGGTGTGAGGAATGTAAAGTCACGCAGACAGATGGAGTGCCATGAGGGAAGTAAAGAGAGGCCATTTTGGCAGGGTCTCAGAATGGAGAGGGGAAGTCTTTTGCATAGAGATACTAATTAAACCCATAGGAGCTGATATACTTTCAAAGAGAATGTGTAGAGGGAGAATAGAAGAGGACTTAGGACAGAATCTTGGGGAACACTCACATTTAAGGGCTGAGATGTAGATGATGAGCCAGCAAAAGAAACTGAGAAGAATGATCTCTAAAGGTCCCATCTTGTTGTAAGACTCTGTGACACCACAATTTCATGTCAAAGGGAGGGATATGCAGCATAATGGAAAAAGCCTTAGTCAGAGGCCCTGGGGTAAAATCTTGACTATGATTCTTACTCTATGTGTGACATTGGACCAATCACTTTGTCTCCTTGGTCCTCAGTTTCCTCACTGTAAAGTAAAGGGGCTGGGCTAGATCATGTCTGAAATCCCTTCCAGTTCTCAAGCTATGATTCTAATTCTTTTCTTAATGACAATACATACCTTATGTATCTCTTAGGGAACACCTCTCACACAGAGATGCCATTTCCTTCTTCTTAAGAACAAAACAAAACAAAAACCCAGCTTTGAAGTACCTTTGAGGCACTCACTGAAAACTGTAGCTCATAACCCCCCACTGATGTGTTTACCTTGATCGATCAGTCAAAGGACACATTACTTCAGAAACAAACATTTAATCTAACAGCATCACAAATAACTTGATAAGAGATGAATCTATGAGAAAATGCATATTTCCAAAAATTACCACACCACTGCTATGGGGAGGATTTACATAAAGGGAACACATATAACTAGGGACCATAAATGGTCTACACACATAGAGATGGAGTGTCATGAGGGAAGTATAGAGAGAGGCCATTTTGGCATGATCTGAGAATGGAGAAGGGAAGTCTTTTGCATAGAGATACTAATTAATACATACGTGTGACTAGAGAGCATACATGTAGGGCAAATGCTAAGAACTCAAGAGATGAGAGTGCACATGTACCCAGAGTAACCCATCCTTCTGAAGCTCTAGAATTTTTGTCCTCTGAAATTTTTGTCATTCTGCTCTACTGGACATATTATTTGAATTGTTGTGGTGGTCACAGTCAGTTATTAATTATATCATCAGTGGCTGCTAAGCATCTCCACTGGGCATATGATCAGTAGACTTCTAGAATTTAATTCTTTAGATTTGCCTATTCAGCTCCCATATGCTAGGATGTAGTGACTAGAAAGCCTTTTCCTGATAACAAGTGACAGCTCTTTATTCATAATAGCCAGAGGGTCTAGGCTGCCATAGGCAGGTGCTACCAGAATACCCTAGTCTATTATTAAAACTTTTCTTTTCATTCCTTGCATCTAAGTTTAAATCACAGACCTCTTGGAGGACTAGATCAAATAGTGTGCTGGCAAATGTTTAGTAACCAGATCTCTAAGAAAAAAATGCACACACACACACACACACACACACACACACACACACACATATATATATATACACACATACATACACACAAGACATACTTCTAAGGTTAATCTGCTTTAGTAGCATTTTCTCCATCACCTAAGTCTATACAATCAAGAAAATAATAAATCAAGCCTGATTTGAAGCACCTATTTTTTTTTAAGCAATTGGGGTTAAGTAACTTGCTCAAGGTTACATGGCCAGTTTTTATTTCTGGGTGTGGTGTTGAGTATCTGAGCCTGGATTTGATCCAGGTCATCCCGACACTGGAGCCGGTGCTCTTACTCGCTGAGCCACCTGGCCACCCCTAAGCAACTGGGGTTAAGTAACTTGCTCAAGGTTACACGGCCAGGTGTTTCTGGGTGGGTGCTAAGTGTCTGAGCCTGGGATTTGATCTCCAGGTCTTCTCAACACTGGAGCCCGTGCTCTTACTCGCTGTGCTACCTGGCCGCCCCTGAAGCACCTATTTTTGAGGTATAGATGGTCACACTGAAAATAAGATGATTGGCTCTCAAAGCCAGGTTGGAGCTGGCTCCAACACACTGCTGGTTTGATCCTCTGCAGTTTGACATGTAATAAACATTCCCCTCCCAGATCCACTCTTGACTCTACCACCTGTCTTCATGCCTTCTCCTCCTCCTTTACCCCCCTTTTAAATCCCTGCTTCCCTTTACTTTTGTCTTCTCTCCTCCCCCCATTGGAAGGTTAAGTTCCTGAGGGTAGGGGCTATCTTTATTTCAGTTTGGCTTTTCATTCCTATCCTTTACCACTATGGAATGGCATATAATAAGTGCTCAATAAATGTTTGTTGACTTGAGTCAGAACAAAAGATAAAGAAGGTAAGGACACTGTTTTTCTCCTAGGGCAATTTATTGCCTTTATTATGCTATCATTCAGGCAGTCAATAAATATTTATTAAGCACCCACTAAGAGTTAGGCTATATACTAAGTGCTGGGGATACAAAACAGGACCACCCCCCCCCATTTGACTTTAATAATGCATTTTAAACAGCTAAAAACCTGGTGTCTCCCTCACTTAGATTTATATCCTGCTTTGTCATCTTCAAAACACTTACACATTTATTATCTTGTTCTCACAACCATCCTGTAAGGTAGGTGGGGTATAGGTATTTGTTTTCCAGGTCAAGAAATTGAGACAAAGACTTAGGCCACACAGAGCTCCATTCTGATTCCCAGACATTTGCTCTTCCCTCTAGGCCAGGCAGCCTCTCCTTAGAAAGTACTGCTCCTGAATCTTGACTTTTAGCAGTGACTCTTCAGATATTAAGCAGGGTAAGTGTTGTGGTTTCCCCAAAGAAGGCATGCCATTGAATTGGATGCTACTAAGGGAACCAGGGTTCAGCAAGAGGCTGCTGATACCAGATCACACAGTTTAAGCTTCAGAAAACTGTGAATATAACCATCCCCTTTCCTAGCAGTCTGGAAATTTCCAGTGTGCCAGGTCTACTCAGAAACTGTTTTCACAAGAAATAATGTAATTAGAAAAGTTCATTCCTGACTGTGGGTTTACTTTGAACAGGACCCTTTTACTTTTCTGTTTTATAAGAAAACTAAGCAAAAGACAAATTATTGAATTCAGTCCAAATTCCCTAGTTTCACCTAATTTTTCATATTGGCCTCATAATTTCATAAGATTTCTCTTCTTTTTCCTCATCCACTCCCCTTTTGTACAGGCATTTCATTGACTTGGTAGCATTTTGTTATTCTGCAAAAGGAAAGACGACAAATTATCCTTTTTTAATATGGTAAGATTATGGCATTCCAGTCCCCATCAGGGCAGGAAAATCTCAAGGCCAATCTCCATTGCCTTATATTTTACTACAGTATAGATGATAGCAGGAGCATCATCTGGACTGTATACATTTTTGATTGAAGGGTCTAGCAATAAGGATTTTATCAGAATAAAGTACTAGTCTCCCACCAAAGTCCTGTTCTGAAACTTTATTGTGGCTTGGGATTGTGAAGTTTATATCAGCCAAGCAGAAGCCCAGGGAGGTCAGACTATGCTAAAAGGATGGTTATCACTGGAAAACTGGGCACCAGGTAATGATCTTTTTTCAGCCACTAGAACTCATGAAGTAGTTGTCTATTAAAGCAAAGAGGTACGGAGTTCTCTCACCAGAGGTCTTCAAGGAAAGACTCAATGACCATTTTGGGGGAATGTTCAAGACAGGAACACCTTTTTTTTTTTTTTACTATGGGTGGTATTTGAGGGTCCTTCTCACTCTGAAATTCAGTGATTTTGTGAGGGAGCATCACCACCAATCCTTCAAGTATTAACATTTGATAATTCAAGTATTAATATTAATAAAGTGTCACCTACTGGTTTTAGGGGGCTGGGATACATTTTATTGGCCATTTGGTTCTAAGGATGCACAATATGCATATACGTTTATTTTAACCTGCATATCCAGTTATTTATCTGTAGGATCAATTATTTTACTGATGAGATTACTCCCTTCAAATGTACAGATTAAAATTAATTTATACTTTCAAGAACTATTTTCCCCATAACTCCTTTCCTTATCTTACTAGCCCCTAGTGATGCCTGTTATGGGAATGGGAATTTAATATCTTCCCTGCCCCTAGGCTCTTTGATAGTCTTAAGTGCACCAGGAGCCTGTGGCCAGAAGCTTGGTTTTCAGGAATGCCCACACCTTGGTGCTCTGTGTTTAGGCAGTGGGTCAAGAGAGTTGTGACATTCTCTGAGCCAGGAGAAGGCTGATCTGAGATTTTGTTTTGGGGCTCACTTTGAGAAGTGTTATATGATTTGACCAGATGAGAATCTGGGTAGCCATTGAGCCCCCTGGCTTTGAAAACCCAGATGTTGATGCTTCCCTCTCTGGTCACTGTGTCTTGGAATGCATATAATGGTCAGACAGTTGGAAGCCTGTCTGCTGAAATGTTCCTCTGTCTTCTTGTAACTTCTGCTTGTAACTTGTTTGTGTTATCTGAAGTTCAGGGTGCTGATTTTTCCCCCTGAACTAGGTAAATGATGTGTTTTATTGATTAAAGCAAGATTGTTAACCCATTTTGAGTTGCTTTCCTTTAGAAAAGCAGATTTAAGAACCTGTGTTGGCAGCCACCCTGGGGATGCTGGGATGCTTGCTGCTACAATGCCCCACTCCACCTACTGGAATTTCCTTGCATTTCTTTTGCAAATATGCTGTACATACACACATGGGCACACATGAAATCTTTCATTTTTCATCAGCTACATTTGCCACCCAGGACCATGTGAATAATTCTGGTCCCTCTTTCATGTAACAACCCTTCAAAGGCTTGAATACAGCTTTCAAGTGCCTTGTTATTCTCTTCTCTCACCTCTGCTGCATAGTTTGCATTTCCTGCCCCTAAAGCCAGGCCTGATGTGCTATGTATATAAGGACCTTCTCTATTCTGGTTAACCTTCTCCGGATGCAGCTCATTCACATTTTCCCTAAAATATAAGACTTAGGGTTACAGTACTTTTAGTCAATCAATAAACATCTATTAAGTGCCTACTAGATGTCAGGTTATAAGAAAAAAAAGTAAAAGAGAGTCTCTACCTTTAAGAAACTCATAATCTAATGGAAGAGCATACTACAAATGTTATGATATTTGATCCCCGTGAGGGCCCTAAGAGGTAGGTGCTATCATTATCTCCATTTTATATCTGAGGAAACTAAGGCTGAGAGAGGTTAAGTGACTTGCCCAGGGTCATACAGTTAGTAAAAGTCTGAGGTAGGATTAGAACTCAGGCCTTCCTGACTCTGGGTCTGGCAATCTATTATACCACCTAGCTGCCTTATATATCCATATGTATATATTTTGTCACTCTGGAAGGAGAAAAGGAGAAAGGGATATAGTATTATATTATGAAAAGACTGCTGGGTTTAAGTTGTAGCTCTACCACTTATTAGTTGTGTGACTTTAGGGAAACCATTCAAGCTCTCCAGGCCATAGATTTCTCATCTATGAGAGGAGAGGGGTTGGGAATGATATCTGCCTCAGTATCTCCCTCAGAGAGCCACTGTGAGGACCAAATGAGATGATATATGTGAAAAACCTGTTTCACAGCTCCATGTGTAAGCCACTATGACTGGTTCTATTTTCAATGTTCCAGTGGCCAGCCTTTGGCCCAAAAGCATCCCACATCTAGGCAAAGTGGATATTATTCAGCCCCATTGTATAGAAGGGGAACTAGGCTAAAGGAAAATGCTAGGTGATTTGTCCAAGTTCACCAACAATAGAGTTAAAGCTGTGCCCTGTGACCCTGTGTATCAGCAATGCCATATTCACAGTGCCTATGGAGATTACAAATATGCTGATATAATTATCCATCACAAAATACATCATGCTTGCCATATGGGGGAATAAGCTAGAAAATTTATTAAGATACCAAAAGACTGAGTCCCAAAACCAGAAAGTGAAAGCCATCAGAGTAGTTATGACATTGGCACAGGTAGATAAAGTAGAAAGCACCCACATTTTCAAGCCTTTAAAACAGAACAGGCTACCTCAGGCAAAGGTCCTCCTTTCCCCACTCACAGCAACCACCCAGTGTCCGGGAAGCGCGCTCCCAGCAGCTCCGGCCCCTGGCAGTCCTCAGCAGGAGTCCTTAGCAGAAATTCTGGCTAACTCAAAAAGGGCTTCGCGCTGCCGCTACCTCTGCTGCTGCTGCCGCCGTGGCCACCACCGCCAGCCACCACAGGAACTCTAGTTTGGCTTCCGCTTCCTCTTGCTCCGCCCCTTTCTGCTACATCAGCAAGTCCAATGGGGCATGGAAGATCTTTAAATCCCATAACCCTTACACCCTGGACTCCTAATCTAATGATCTAGTTTATAGAGAAAACATAAATATACTTGCTTCCTAATCTTCCTAGACCTATGGGAAAATGACACAACGTAAGTGTCACAAGTCTGATCACAAGGATTTTAAAATGTGAGTTTTGTTGTCATTCACTGTAATTACTAACTTCAGAACAAAGAGTTATGCTCTTCTATGTCAGTTTTTTCTTTCTGTTTTAACTCTTCTTTTGAACTTTGACATGAATCTGAATCTGTCCACACCCTGTAAACCTTTCAAAGCTCTGAACTCTATTCTCTGCCTGACATCCCACTGGGTTTCCCCTGTTCCTTCATACCAATCATTCTGAATTCCAGGGGCGTGGCTTTGAAACATGAAGAGTAAAGCCCCTTAGGATAACACCTGGTAGATTAGAATGTATAATTTTGTGATTTGGTGGAATGTGTTAGGGAATGAGAAGAGACACTTTAAAATGTCAAATGTGGGTATTTGGCAATCAGAATTGGGAGTGGGATGGGGAGAATGTTCCTGGAATGCGCAATGGGAGATTTAGAATCCCATAGGCAGAACCAAGAATGGGAGAACTTCCCAAAGGAAGATTAGATCATCTCCCTTTCTGCTCAGTGATTTTTGAAGAGGTTCTGTCAAACCTTTGCAGGGTAAAGTTGCCCTGGTGGCACATTTAGTCTTTCAGTTACAATAATATGTTTAACCAATCCTTTTCAAGGATACAGCTCTTCACTCGAACCAGTAAGCTCACATACTGCAAAGCAGCAAATGTCAGTGACCTGTTAGAATTTGTGGACCAGGTCTTCTTCAGATCATGTATTCTGAGAACATCAGGAACACTAGAATAAGTGGTCGACTTTGGGGACCTTACTTAAACTTGTAAGAATCTGAACTCTTGCTAACAAGGACTCTTCTACAACTACATTTTGTAACATCCTTATCTTGTAAGGTTAGCACTGCCCTTGCAGCAGTAGACATAAAATTAGCATGGGGATTTCTTGACTCAAAGTCCAGGAAACTATTTTTCAGATTGAACATTACTTTACCCATATCAACCTCCTAATTTGTTTTGATTAAAGGAGAGAAAACACATTACATTTGACAAAAATCTGGGAATGTGCTTTCAAAGGATGTTCTTAATGATTATTAATTACAGAAGGTATTTCCTAAACTTGGAACCTAAAAAAGAAAGAAAAAAAAACCCAATTCTTTTTAGTAGAATGTAACCTCCGTGAGGCCAAGGAATATTTCATTTTTTGTCTTATAGCTCTAGTTTATTGAATTGAATTAAATGGTTTTTTTTTCTTTTTCTTTATTCATACACCACTTGGTAAGTCTTAAAGAAGAAGATACATGTTAACTATTAGTCATTTATCACAAAATATGTTAAATGCCCATTATAGTCCAGTCAGGAGGAATACAAAGAGCTAAGTTTTACTCTCTAGTGGGGGAATATATGGCATGTGTAAATGCTTTGACCTCTGTAATGGGGTAACCTTTCATAAGAGACAGTTGCTTGCATTGCTTTCAGTTACCATAACGTTTATTTAACTTATCCTTTTCAAGGTACAGCTCTACACTGAAACCACTGCAAAGCAACAAAACCCAGTGACCAGTTAGAATTTGTGAAACCAGATCTTCTTCAAAGCCTTTGGGGTTCACCCACTGTTAGCAGGCAAGGTATGGATGAAGAACCAGCAAAGGTGACTGAGAGAATTTAACTTAATTAATGCATTTTTCTGTACTCTTGCAGTACAATCAGGTTTTGTCAACTGCATTAACTAGGGGACCTATAATTAGTTGCCTGGAATTGCATAAAGTGTCTGTATTTATTTCCACTAAACAATGGGTATAAGATTCAAAACTATTCTTGTCTCCTATGAAAAGTTTTGGCAGTTCTCCCTAGTGTGCACCAGGAGGAGCTGTGGTGCAATGTTAGTGTTTTTATTCCTTTGCATTCCTGAGCAATGCAGGTTTCTTAGAGTGAAGTTCACACAGAATGGTTTTTTGCAGCAATGAAGAATGGTCCAGTTAATGGTCACTCATCCCTCACATATAACAATGGAATTGATGCCCAATAGAGTAATTTTAGATCCAGAGCTGATGATCAAGGGAAACCTTGTCTTTGGTCACTCTTGTCCCTCCTAACCTAAGAGTTTAGTAATTAGCTTTTTTTTTTTTTCTGGCCTAATGGCAGCTCTGGCTTTGAAGGAAAGTGAATTCTGTGGCTCACTCTTAAGGTGGTCCAACAGATAGTCTCTGAAGAATTTCTGTAGATCCCTGTAGAGCAGTCTATTCTTTGCAAGCTCTTTAGTGAATCATTGATAATTGGCAGTTCCAAGAACTGCCATTTCTCCTCACTAACTTGTTCATTCTTTTTTTATGAGAAGAACAATTTCAACCTAGGCCCAGATGAAAGGTTTGATATAACAATGTGTCTTCAGGCTCCCAGGGACTGAACAATGTGCATATAAATCAAAGAAAAAAATCCACAATGAAAACAATTTCTATTGCTATACAACATGGGTAAAATAAATGTGTACAAATCGATTGACAGAAATCATACAATTTCTAAACACCATTCAATCACTGGCACTTAAGGATGCAGCAAAGTGATAAAGTCTGTTCCTAGAATTTAGAGTTAGAAGTGATTACAAAGTAAGTTCAGTTAAGTTTTCCCCTCCCCTTCATTTATAGATCAGACAACTTACATAGTAGGTCCACTGACTCTACATCCAACATCTTTCTTAAGAGGTAGCATGTACTAACAGTTAAGCAACAGAACTGGAATTTAAATCCAGCATCTCCTGATTCCACATACAGCATTCTTCTACACCATGCTGTCTCCCTGGTCCTGCTGTGTTTCTATGATACCTCCTGCGGTGCAGGAATCATTTGTGTGCCTTAGATTCCACAAATGCATGGTGGGTACCCCCTGTGTGGCCAATGTGGTTCATATTAGATGAAAAATTAATTCCTTCTGACTGTATGAAAGAAGTACTATTAAGAGACCTGTAGAAGAGATGTCATGGTGATGGACAAGGGAGTCCTACCCTGGAGAAAGTCTTGGTTTCTTAGGGTAACCAGTAGGGATACATAAGCTAGTGTGTGACATAGCAGAATTTTGTGATAGGTTTCCTTTGGAATTCTTTAATACTTTGAACATGTTGAGTCCTCTGACTCAATGTGATTTCTGTGATAAGGCTCTATATAATTTCTGTGCCAATGAAGTTTAGCTATGTGGAAAGACTTGCTTATTATTTGTCCCTCATACAACAGGGTAGGGGAAATTTTTTTTTGTATTTAGTTCACACATGAAAAACAAAATAATGCTGAATATGTTAGGAATATAATAAGATCTTCATTTGTACTGGAAAATTAGTGAAAAACCCCACTTGATTATAGACTTTTTTAAGGTTCACCTTCAAATATATATGCATATGTATGTATGTGTAGATAGACAGACAGATAGGTAGATGGACAGATAGGTAGATAGATGATAGATAAGATAGATAGGTATATAGATAGGTAGATGATAGATAGATAGATAGATAGATAGATAGATAGATAGATAGATAGAT